>NC_081575.1:89852000-89952317 GCF_022355385.1 Mustela nigripes
GGGGCGGGGGTTGGGTGTGGTGTGGGTTGGGGGTAGGGGTGGGTGGGGGGGGGGGGGGGGGGTTGCTGCGCTGGGGGGGTCGTGTTACACCTGCGTGCCTGGGGCTCACCCTGAGGCTGACTGCCTCCAGCTCCCCCTCCGCCTATGGCTTCCCGCATCTTCCTGCCAGAGGGTGTTCTTTGGCCATGGAGGACCCCCTCCACCAGGGAGAGATGGAAATGCATAAAACCCCAACTTTCCACACCCAGGCATGGTCCACACGGTCTGTCTGAGGCCTCCAGAGGCCCCAAGCACCTCGTGTCCCCTGCGGGAACACCCTGATTCGCTCGCCCTCTCCCGACTTTCCTTTTCCCTCTCTCATTCCTCCGCCCCTCACTGGGGCCTCCTGGGTCACTTCCCAAAACAACAATTGCTCTGAAATCCTTGTTTCAGGGTCTGCCTGGGTGGGAATCCAAGCCTAGACATCGGCATGTCAAGCACCCAATAAACACTACTGTGTGACTTCTGTAGTTTCCGGATATTTGAAATCCAATTGTGGATTGCTTTGCCTATATTTTGTGCGTGTCTCCTTAAAGAAATTGTCTGGGAGCACTCCAGGAAGGATTCCTCTCCCTGTGGCCCCATCTCAGCCCTCCAGTCCACGGCCCTAGCGAGGACTGCTAAGCTAATGCTCTCAGTATCCCCAAGATTCCTTGGACCTTATACTGCTTGAGCCTTTGGGTCATGCCAACTCCATGTGAATGTTGAGGGGTATTGCCAACTGAGCTGTGTCCCCTGCACCCCACCCCAAAGTTATGTCCTAACCAGTAGTAACCTGGTTACGGGAACTTATTTGGAAATAGGGTCTTCCCAGATGCGTGAGTTAAGGTGAGGTCATGGATGCCGGTCTCGATCCACTAAAAAAAGAGAATTTGGACATCGTGAAGGACACATGTGGGGAGAACACCACATGAGACTGAGAATTATGCTGCCACAGCCAAGGAACCATCAGAGGTCAGTAGAGAAGCCTGGAACAGATCATTCCCTTGTGTCTTCAGGAGAAGCACAGTTCTCCTATGCCTTGATCTTGGACTTCTAGGCTCCAGAGCCTGTCCCTGTCCCCTGCTGCCCTGTGGCTGTCCCAGGAATCTGGTGGGTTGTCTGGAAGATTCTCCCAGGCTTCATCCTCACTCTCCATCAATAGGACATTTGACCCTGAAGAGAAGGGTCCAGATCAGTCAAAGCCTTGCTCCTCTCAGCAGTGTGTGGTCCCCAGAAAGGGATCAGCAGCCAAGAATTGGTCCTTTTGTGGCCGGAACTGTAGCCCGGTGTCCTGCAATGATTCAACCTCCTGCTGCAAAGTGTCCCGGCTCCCTCACACTCCCTCACACTTCACGGTCTCAGCACCGACCTCACCTGCCGGTGTCCCCGGCCGGGTCCATCGCAGTGACCTCATGGGCCAAGCTATTCTGTTTGCCCCTCCAGACCCGCCCTTTGGGCTCTTCCACTCTGCCCTGAGCCCTGACAGGCTGGCCTCTGGGGGCTGCGTCCCCAGGGAAGCCTTGCCACCCAACTTCTGGTTGGATTTAACCAGTGGGCCTCACCAGCAGGAGAGAAGAAGGTGGGCAGGCCGAGAGGTGGGAGAATGGGTTCCCTGGGCTCCCTCGCCCTTCCTGCCAGGGTGAGCCTGGCCCTGCCTGCCTCCCCCTCTCTAAGTGCTCCCGCTCCTGTCCAGCGCCTCCTCACCACGATTCTTGGGCTCCAATGTCACCTGTCACCATCCAACCCACCCTCCAAGCTTTGCTCAGAGTGAGCTTTCTAAGGCTCTGACTCCGTCACTATGAAAACACCGATGGGTCTGCAGTGCAAATCCCTCCCCTCCCCCTCCACAGTCAAGTTCCTTTACAATGTGGCACCGCCTCCACTCTGGCCATGCCTACTGCTCCATGCAAAACAGCCAAGGCTTGGGGCCCTGGGCAGAGCCTGCGCTAGGCGCCACATGCCCTGCGTGCTCAGAGCTTGCTGTCTGTGCTCCCTGCAGGGCACTTCTCCTTTTTCTGGACCTGAGTGACATGCCGCCTTCAAGTCTCCAGCCACATAATCACATGCCCCTGGAAGATGTCCCGCAGCTTCCACCTTGGCGGATTCCACGTTCCCACGTGGGGCACATGTAGATCTCTGAGTCATGGCTTGTCCAGGCAGCCCGCAGGCAAATTGTTGGCCTTTCTGTCTTTTTCCCACAGGGTGGACAGGTGCCATGTGGAATTCATGCCTCCATCGGTAGCAGACCCTGGTGATGTCCGTCCTGCATCGCCCTGACCCCCCGAGTTCCCTGCAGCATGGCTGGGCAGCTTCAAAGGATGCTGATAGCTTGGATTGAGGCCCTAGGCTTCCTGGCCTCTGGAGTAAGGATTCTCAGCACGTTCCACACGATGCCTCAGAAAGTCCCCAGGGAGACAGCGCCCCATTGCCCACAGCAGTAACATGCTTGTTAAAGCACCTGTCCTAGGCCGTGCTTCCCCTCCTGTCTCCCTTTTCTCACTCCCTCAGTGGTGCCTCCTAGGTGTTCTCCTGAATAAACCATCTGCATCCCTTAGACTTTGCCTTAAGGTCGGCTTCTGGGGGAACCTAACCTGAGACAGGGGCCTGAACAGCCACACGGGGCTCTGCGCATGGTAGGCGTCCCATAAATGCCCCAGGAATGAGCGAACAAGGGGTCGGGAGCCGCCGGCCCTCTCCGGCCGCATGGGGACCCCAGCGGTATTCAGGAACTGTGCCTGTGTTCTGAGTAGTCGGGTACCCTCCTCGCTGGGAAGGTGCCGCCCACATCTACGCGGGCAGCCCAAGCTTTCTCCCGAGCCAGCTGCCTGCTGGGGAGACCGGGGCAGACAGGCAGTTCTGATTATGTATGCAAATGTGGGTCTGGCCCCGCAGCTCATGTGAGAGCCACACAGCTCAGCTGAAACCACCCCGGAGAAAGAATCTTGCAAAGAATACTAAAGAGCATCCAAGTGTGAAGAATGAAACACACGTGAGGTTTTTTAAAAAAAAAAAAAAAAAACAAAACCCAAACAAACAAACAAAACGGGAATCAAATGTACTTTTCATCTTGGCTTTCTCACAAATAGGCAGCCCCGGCAATGAGCCTGAAAAAGCCAAAGAGGCCTTTATACCGACTTCTGACCTCTACTGAGACCGGCAGCCGGTCATGGGGCTTTTCCCGAAGATGAGCTCCAAGGGGCTGAGGTGGTGGCAGGCGGGTGGCATCTGCGTTTCATCTCGACCTTCGTGGTACACACGTGATGTCCAGGCGTGGGCTCGCCGTGGAGACGCGAGCACAGCCAAAGGCTTGGGAATGAGGACCCCGGGGGTCAGGGACGGCATCACAGGCTGTAAGAACAGCACGTGCAGAACGGTGGTGCAGCTGGAGGAGCCCCGGGCCCTGGCTACCGCGTCGGGTGTAAGCAAGAGAGGAAAAGGGAGGAAGAAGGGGGAAGAAGACAGGAGCCCGATCACAGAAGGCCTGGAGTGTCTGGCCAGGGCAAGTCCCTGACGGATCCCTGAAGGTGGGAAGAGGAGGCCGGCCTGAAGTCGACTGCACTGGGCCATGTGAGCACGGGAACCAAGGAGGGAGCACATGCATAAGACAGGCAGAGAGCGGTTTCAGAGCTTTGAAGGGGTACGCTGGACAGTGTGGGAAAGCCAGGAGTGTCTGGCTCCCAGGTTTTGACTTTCCAGATGGAAAATGAAGCCCTTGGCTGAGCCAATGTGTCCAAGAGACAGAAGAACATGAAAGGTAGTTATTTGGGGGGTGGTGATAGGGCAGGATGGTGAGCTCTCATTTGGGGTTCCCAAGGATCTGAAGTGTAGGTGGGGACCTCCGGACGGAGGCGTCCTGTGGGCAGCTGGATGGATGGCTTCGGAGGAGACGTGGGTTTTGCCATCATTAGCATGTAGATGGTACCCGAAGCCGTGTGAGCACAGGGCTTCATCCAAGGCAAGTGGACGGAGAGAGCGATGAAGAAGGTTGAAGACCTATTCCAGGAAAAAGAACCATTAAAGGAGTTGGCCATGAAAGGGGAGGCCCCCAGAGGAGGGGCAGAATGGTCAGAGAGGTCGGGGAGCAGGAGATGCTGTAAGGGAAGTCAGTGGAGGATCCGTACAGGGGCCAACGGTAGCAAACCGCGCTGAGCAGCCGGGAAGGCGCAGAATGAAAACTCGTCTCTGCCGGCTCCTGCCCCCTCCGTGAGTGCCTGACTTGGTGCTGGGAGCTCTGTACACACCTGTCAGTCATTGGGGAGAGGAGGGTTTATTGACCGGTTTATGGGCTACCTAGGCCCTTGGTCTGCTCTCCTTTGAGTCATTTCACAGTTTATCAGCCCTTCAACCAGAGGCTGGACAAGGGAAATAAACTTTTCCCAGTCAATTTTATGACATAATCTATCAGTTCTTTGGAAGGATTTAGCGGATGAATAATTTGAAAAGATTAGTTGGTTTCTGTGTGGTGTGGTGGTGGTGGATTATCTATGAATTTCCTTGTTCAAATTAGGGCTTGTGGTCTTCCTTAGAGTTGGCCATCATTCACTTTCACCATGTACCCCAAAGAATGCCACATGGCTAAAAGAGAGACCTATGTGTTTTTTTTTTTTCATCTAATAGAAAAAGCAGACAGAAATAGAATATATATTTAGCAAGCCTCTGGGGGAAGGAGAACCTTCTCTGTGTTAAAATGATAGAACAGACCAGAAAAGAAAAAGACCCACCAGCCTAACTTCACAGTTAAAAATATTTGTTTCTATAGAAGACATATATAAATATGCACAAAATGTTAATAAAACACTTGCAGCAAAGTTCTTTCTTATGTAGAGATCAGAAATGGGGAGAAAAGAAAAACACTCAGTGGTACCTGAGTGGCTCAGTTGGTTAAGCGTGTGCCTTCAGTTCAAGTCATGGCACTCTGCACTCAGCGGGGAGTCTGCTTCTCCCTCTTCCTGTGCCCCTCCCCCTGCTCATGCTCTCTTTCTCTCAAATAAATAAAATATTTTTTAGAAAGCACTCAGTCGCTAGTAATTCAAAGGGCAAAGAGCATGAGCAGATAATTCACCAAAGAGAAAACATAACCAGCTCAGCAACATTTCGAAGAATGTTATGCCTCACTAGTAAGGACCTAATGCAAACTAAAATAAGGAGGTAGCATTCCCCACGCCCCCCAGTAATGTCACTTAAAATCTTACTAGTGCCGTTGAGGGTTTGGCGCGATGGTTGCGGATGACGACGTCAGTGGACGCAGCTTTGTTGGCAAGGCATTTGGTAAAGGCAAAAAGATCTGGGGAGACTCGGCAACCCCACTTCCAACCCGAGGAGCACAGTCTAAGGAAGCAATTGTAAACACTGCATGCCCGGGCAGGGCGGCAGAATGGCAAATACCAAAATCTGAACTTTCAGCTTCAAGGAACTGATAGAATAAATTGTGGTGCATTTACCAGACGAAACATTATGAATCCATTAAAACCGGTGGTGAGGAAGTCGAGACAGCACCACGGGAAAAGGAATGTCGCATAATGTCAACGGGTAAAGGGAGGCAAATTTGCTTAAAGCAGTATATGATAATTACATAGATTCAGACTCACAAACACGCACATGAATTAAAACATGTAAAAAGGCCAGATGAAAATACGCCCAAGCACTATGTCACTACAGTGTCGTGTTGGGGATGATCTGTCTTTTCCGAGTTTCCCAAGCACCATCATGATTGGAGGCGTGGATTTAGGGGATCAAATCATCTTGGGTTCACAGCTTAGTTCGATCACTCACTGCGTCATCTGGAGTGAGTTATTTCATCTAGATTTGCTTTCCTCCTCTGTAAATTGAGATTTGGAACGACTCCCTCAGAGGAGTATTATGAGAATTAAGTGCAATATGGGGAAAGTGCCTGTCATTGCGTCTAAAACAAAGTAAGCCATCAATAGATGCGAGATTTCCTTATCGTACTTATTATTTAAATAGTGCAACAAACTTGCTAACGCTGTCAACTGGCAAGAATGCCCTGAATCCAAATAATACTGTTTTTCTTTTTCCTGCCCTCCTTTCTTCACAGACAACTGCCAAGAAAGATTGTCAAAGAGTTAATTTTAGAAGGGGGAAAAAAAAACCCGTTTCCTTTGCTTAATGAATGTGAACTTCCTCATTTTTCTGGTTTATTTTTCTTCCAAGTTGTTTTTACAGCAACACTGCCCTGGCACAGTGACAAGACTGGGAAATTTCACGTGGAAATAACCCTCTCCATTTCACACCCTGAGATGCCAGATCTCAGGGGCGCCGAGGGGCCTGGGTCACCCATCGTGCCTGGTATTTTGGGGTGCCTCAGCCCTGGAGGGCCCCTTTACCATCATCCTTGCTCTTAGGCCTTTCTTTCTTCCCCTGATGAGTATTAGCGGCCATGAGGGATTTTGTGGGACACTCTAAAAAGAAACCCCAGTAACATAGGACTCAAGAGGATGAGACAGAGAGAGAGAGAGAGAGAGAGAGAGAGAGAGAGTTAGGTGGGTCGCGACTTCATGAGAAAGGCCACATTGGAAGTAGGTGAAGGCAGAGTCCTAGAGGGTAGTCAAAGGCCACAGCAAATTACGTTGGGTGGACATCTCTTCTGTGGCCAAGATCTGTGTACCTGTGCAAGCTGTGGGCTCGGAAATCTCCTTCCCTGACCACTGCTTCCTATTTCCCCCCACTCTTTTATTCCATTTATCTAACCCTCCTCTGTCCACTGGGCCTCAGGCTCTCCCCCATCTCGCATCCCCCAGCAAACAGCTTCGCCTTTTCCCTCTCAGACTGGCTTTGGATGCCACTGGTAATCCTTAGTTTCGTGGCCTTGCTGGTATCCTCAGTGCCCACCCCCCTGCACTGGTCTTCCCAGCCGAGGACCTAGCTCAATCCAAGGACAGGGTACCCTGGTACCAGTCACCCTGTTGGAGGAAAAATCTCACAACTGTGTCTAAGTTCCTGTTCCACCTCCGTGGAATGATCCACAATGGGTGGATCTTGTTCCACCAACTGCACTCCCCCGACCCCCTCCATTCTGTAGGGCAGCAGCTTCCTTTCCCTCCCTCCTCAAGCTCACAACTGCCACCCCTCCAGCTCCCCCAGTCTTGTTAGGCGCCCTGACATCCTGATTCAAAGACAACATAGAGGCAAGTTGAGGCACACATTCCACCCTCCTTGGCTTCAGACTTCACCTTTTCCTGGTTTCCATCAGTCTCTGAAGAGAAGTCCCCCCTTTCCTCACCAGGAATAATTCCTTTCTCCTGGTGCAGAACGGCACACTGCCCCCCCAATTCCAACATCCAGCTATGTGAGCTATCCTGTGGTCAGCAGTTCACTCTGTGCCAGCCACAGTTCCAATATTTCATCTTCTTTAATATTTATAACAGCTCTAAAAGATTTGCTCTATTGTTAGTTTTAAAGGTAGAGAAACCCAGGTGAAAAGAGTAGAGTAATTTATTCAAGGCCACCCAGTAATGACTGACCAAGAAGGAATGTGGACCCTGGCTCTCTGGCTCCAGGACCCATTGTCTGAATGAATGTGTGATGCTGTCTCTCCTGGTTTTCTCGGGAAACTTGTTCCACCAAGTATTTCTTCTCCCTAATCTCTTCAGTCTCCCCCTGTCTACACATTTAAATTATCTCTCTTCCTCAAATCAACATTCGTTTCCAACTCTTCCTCCTCTACGCTCTCGGTATCCTCCTAAGGTCAAACTACCAACACAAGCATGCAACATGCTCTCCCCACATCCGGATTGCTGTATGCTCTGTGTACACCCCTTGCAGTCTGACTTCTTCACCCCCAAAGCCCTGACACCTGAAGATCCTCTGGTAGATCATATTTTCCAAGATGGCCGCCACAAGACCCTTCAACCTGCTTGCCTTTCTGACCATGTCTCACTGATGCTCTCTTCATCGAGGAGCTGGGGCTCGTGTTCCCTGTCCTTGAATCGGAGCTGGCCTGTGACCGTGGCAGCAGGGACTTTATAGGACTCTCGAGACTGGGTTATAAAAGGCAGTACAGCTTCCACCTGGTCCTCTTGAGGCGCTCTCTCCTGGAATCCAGCCACCATGCTGCGAGGAAGTCCAGAAGCCACGTGGAGAGGCCATGTGCAGGTGTCCTGGCTGCTAGCTCACCTACGGTCTCAGCCAACAGCTGATGTCCACCACTACACATGTGAGGGAAGATCTGTCCAGGTGATTCCAGCTTCTAGCCAGAGGGTCTTTCTGGTGAAGCCCTGACGTTAGGAGCAGAGGCAGCCGATCTCTGCTGAGCCCTGTGCTAAATAGTGAGGGACATAATGAAATGATCGTTGCTGTTTTAAGGCACTCTGTTTTGGGCTAATTTGTTATGTGGGAAGAGTAACTGGGATAGGCCTCGACAATTCCCAAGCCTGTAGTCAGCCCTCCAGATTTGTCATTTGACTTTAGTGTTTGACTCCTTTCTCTAGCGTTCTATGTTGTCCTTCTGCTCTTTTGACAGAGCCCTAACACCCACAGCCACACTCATCACCTGAGGGGCACCTCCTCTGAGCTCTGGACTGAACACCCATCTGCCTCCAGTGCTTCCAATCCACATAGATATCGCTCAGGCAAGATGCAGTTGATTCCTTCCCTCCTTCTGGCTGCACCATCTGCTTCCTCCCACTTGGCTCCCCATCTCAGCAACTGACCTCACCATCAACTCTGTGGCCCCTGGGAGAAACCTCAGTTCCACTAAATGCAAATGACCCACCCACCAAAATTGTGTTCAAATTTTGTCATCTCTTCTCAACTCCCACAGCCAGATAGATATTTGTCATCTCTTATCTGGAATAATGCAATTATCTTCCAACTGGTATTTCTGCCTCTAGTCTCTTCCTTCTGTCTCAGCTTACTGACTGCCACCTGAGATTATTCTGAAGCACAGATCACGGTCCTGGCACTTTGGTGATTCTGGCTTCTTGGAATGAAGTTCAACCTCCATAACGTGGGATGCAAAGTATCAAAACAGGTCCCAAGTAGCCCATCCAGTCTTTTCTCCTACCAGCCTTTTCCCCCATTCCCACCATCTTAAGTCTCAGCTGCTTACAACAACTCCCCAAACTTGAGAGTGTTCTCCATTCCCCGCAAGCCATTGTCTTGAGTATTCCCTCTGCCTGGAATATTGGTGAAGTTTAAGGTGTCTTCTAGACCCAACTCAAATCCCTTCTCTTCTGAGAATCCTTCTCTGATGCTACCAGGCAGGCAGCATTAGCCACATTTCTTCCCGCTCTTTCCCCCCAGCAAAGTATTTATCAAAGGCTATTATTTTCATATGCTAAAATGTGAATGTCTGGAGGATGTAAACTGGAACTTACCACTCTATCTCTCAACGAAGATTGAATGAATAAGGAATCAAAGGGATATAATCATGGAGAGATGGAGGCTGGGAGGGGGTGTGTGGGTGGATGGATGGTTGAATGGACAGGTGTTGGGTAGCTTAGATATGTAGGTGGGAGATGGTTGGGTTGGTGACTGACAGCTAGGTGGATGGTGGATAGAAGGAGGGATGGATGGTCAGATAGTGGGCACATGATTGGATGGATGGTGAGCCCATTTATAGATATGAGATGGGAAGAAACAGGAGGGAAGGTGGGATGAGTAGGTGGCTGGTGAGTAGGTGGACTGAATATAGCAGCGGTTGTAGGACAGTGGATGGATGAAAGATGAGTGGGGAGTGGCAAATGTGTGGGAGGAGAGTGGAATTGTGGGTTGACATCAAGAAAAATCTTAGAAAGAAGAGTGGGGGCACCTGGGTTGCTCAGTGGGTTAAAGCCTCTGCCTTCAAAAAAAAAAAAAAAAAAAAGCCTCTGCCTTCAGCTCAGGTCATGTTCCCAGGGTCCTAGGATCGAGCCCCACATTGGGCTCTCTGCTCAGCGGGGAGTCTGCTTCCCTTCCTCTCTCTGTCTGCCTCTCTGCCTACTTGTGATCTCTCTCTCTGTCAAATAAATAAATAATCTTAAAAAAAAAAAAAAAAAAAAGAAGAGAGTGAAAAGCCTTCAGAGCTGTGTGCCCTGAGGTCATGTGGTTGGGAGCGGGCTCAGTGTCAACTCCAGCCTCAGCTTGCTAACCTAACCCCTTTACTTGGGGATCTTGGGGCAGGGCTCTGTGCTGCTCAAGTCTATGTTCCAGAGTCTAGCAGAGTTTCTGCCTTGTTCAAATAGGGTTTATTAATATTGGTCTAATGGAACACAGTTCTTCCCAGATGATGTCCTTCCTCTAGCAACTAGAAACATAGGGCTTAAAGAAATGTCCTTCATTTGGTTCAGGAGAGAGTCTGGGCTGCCTTTGGTCCTGTCCAGCCCACTACTGCTTCATTCTCTGCCTTTTTCAACACAGACCAAGGGTCTTCCCTTAACTTCTCTGGGCATAACCTTTGTCATTTGTAAAAAGAATCTTGGATTGATTCAATTCTATCAGCTTGACATTTCTCAACTCCAAGATCCCAAAAAGTCATAGAAATACGCCAACTACTCTCAGTATTTCCATTATCCACACGTTTGTCTCTGGGAAGCCCACCAGGTGACCAACAGGTCCAATACCTTTGCTTTGGGCTAGGATTATATTCACTTAGGCAGAAAGAGCAGCCAACTTCAGCTTGTGCTGACCAGTAGCCCTGTTTTATTGTTTTATTCTTCTTTATTGGAAACAGATGGGGAAATAAATCATTATGGAAGAGAGGTAGCTTGGTTGCAAAATCTTTTCAAACATGGTGACCCTAGGTGGAACATCTATCTCTTCATGGTCCTTAAATTCAGCTGGCCTACCCACACTTCCCACCAGGGCCCACCCAGACCACTCACCTAGTCCAGGTAATTGCCAGCTGGCTCTCTCCGTCCTCTGCTCTTAACACGACCTCATTCTGGCTTGTAGATTCATGGCTCCCCAGGGTCCACACCTGCATTGGGTCCACGTGGGTTTTTGGAAGCCCTTGTGGTCTCCTCCCGTTGCAACACCGGTTGAGCTCTCCTTAAGCATTCTCCACAGCCTCCTCAGCTGAGAGACTCTGTACCTTCTCCCATGCCTTTGCTCCCCTCTGGCCACATTCCCTCTCCCTCCCTCTCTCCTCTTCCTCCTCTTCACTGAAGAGGGAGAATCCAGACTGTGATCCCCAGGATGGGTGGGCTCGAAGGTGTCTTCTCCTGGAAACCTCCCATGGCATTGTGAGAGGGACCCTCACAGCGCAAGGAGGGAGCTCTTGTAGCCGTAGAAGGCTGAACCACAGGGGATACCCTGAATTTTAAAACTGTGGTTTAGGCCCTTGCCCCTCAAAGTGTGGTCTGTGGACCAGAAGCGTCAGCATCACCAGGGAGCTGGTAAGGGGCCCTCTGCCACCTTACAAACCCCCTGAATCAGAATCTAGATTTTAACAAGATCCCCAGGGGATGCCCGTGCAGAGTAAAGCTCTGGGACTGATGACAAAAATTCAGTGTGATTTCGGCAATAAGTCACAAGCCTCAGAAGCTCCAGGATGGTGTCTCATCCTCTTACTAAGAGAAGTCACATGGGCTCCATGGAATAGCTGCCCCTCCCCGAAGTCTCTTCATTGTAAAAATGCAATTAAAACCCTGAGTAGTTCGCTCAGCCATTTCTACCTCGGTACGATTTGGTTTTCAGCCATAAGCAAAGCTGTCAGCCAGCACCAGTCTGAGGAAGTGGGACGATAAAGAGATAAGCTTCGGTAGGAAGGGCAAAGGGAACTGGGGGCGGGGCAAAGGGAAGGGCCGAGGAGGGGGGCGGACAGTCAGACAGCACTTCGCAGGGGGACAGAAGGAGAGATTGAGGTGACGCAGTACGGCATGGGGGAATGAGCAGGCCTTACCCAGGGGCCAGAGGGAAGGGGGATGAATGTAAGAAGAGAAAATGTGGACACAGACAGAGATCCCAGCAGGCGTCTCTCCCAGAGGGAAGGCCACGGGAGCACATGGCAAGAAGGCAGTCGTCTATAAGCCCAGGAGAGAGACCTCAGGAGAAATCAACCCTGACAACACACTGATCATGAGAAAATGTGTCTGTTGCTGAAGCCCACTGTTCTGTGGGGTTTTGTTATGGCCGCCTGAGCAGACGAAGATACCACCTTTGCCGCTTTGGCTGCTTTATCCAGAGCGCGCTGAGGAAGTGTGTCCTCTGGGAGAGGGAAGCCCCTCCTCCACACACAGACCCTGCTTCTCCTCGCAAGTGGTAAGAAGAAATGGAGGTTTGGCTGAACTCAGAAGAGAAGTCTGCTACCCCCCCAACTCCGTGTTTCCTCTCAAACTCTTAGCCACCCTCCCCACGAACCTGCCCACATGGCTACTACCCAGTGCCTCGGTCCTACCAATGGGCAGAGGGCTCGGTGTCTTCGGACAAAAGCAATAACACCGTCATGGTTCCAGGCACCATTCGAAAACTTCGTGCATATTAAGTCACCCACCAAAGCTTGCGAAGCAGGGTCTTGTCCCTATCATGTGCCATGGACATGGTCATGCAACCTCCCCTTCACAAAATGAAGGATTCCCCCCACCCCGTTGATGGGAGGGCTGCCTTCAGAAGGGCCGAGGCTCTGAGTGTCTACGGGAATGCCTCAGTTTAAGAGGGTCAGTAGGGGCACCCGGGTGTCTCAGTGGTCAAGTGTCTGACTCTTGATTTCAGCTCAGGTCATGATCACAAGGTCTTGAGATTGAGCTCATGCCCAGCATGGAGTCTGCTTAAGATTCTCTCTCTCCCTCTGCCCTCTCCTGCTGCACTCTCTTAAAATAAAATAAAATAAAATAAAATAAAATAAAATGGCTAGTAGCCCTCATCCAATAACTGATCAATGCAGGGATTTAAAAGCCAGATCCCTGTTCCCCAAATTTGGACCATCCCAGCTCCAGAGCTCCCTGTGAGGTCAGCTGACGTCTCTGAAGAGATTCCATCACATCCTGTCTTCTCCCTCGGCCCACCCTGCTCCCTCCCCTCCCCTCCCCTTCCCTTCGGTTCCCTTCCCTTCCTTTCCCATCCGTGCATTTGGACCCCAGGAGCACACCCTGATACTTTCCAGCGTGCGCATCTCCAGCTCGGAGTCAGCTTCCTGAAAAACTGAGCCTTCAGCCCTTCTCTTGGACAAATCAAGAAACTGAGGCCCAGTGGAGTTATGCAAGTGTCCTAAGGGCCACAGCATTAGCAGGTGATAAAAACTGGGACATGAGCCCAGGTAGTCAGGCTCGAGAATCCATACTTTTAAAGGCTACTCCTATCTGATGGATAGTTGAGTGCCAACTGTTTCTGTGGAGGAATGTGACCTCGAGAAGGTAGCAATCCGGACTCTCCCCTCCCACCTCCCTACCAGTCGATTAGAACGCAAGCAAAATGGATTTCCTCAGGGGTCCACCAGGGCTCCGTTTTAAGAGGCAGCCCAAGGGACCACCTATGGAGGCTCTCCCGACACCTGCAGCCGAAGTGGCTCTTTCCAGGCCAGCAGTCACGAAGGCAGTCTCCCCTCCTCTGACCCGGCCCTCCCTACCGCTGTGCGGCTCATGTAGAAACACGGCGTAATTGCTCGCCTCGTAGAAGCGAACTGAATCAGCGCCCTTCTGCTGACAGCATTAGTGACAAGTGATCGCATCAGGACACTGGATCGGCAGCCAGAACCTGGGCGCCTGTGTTGTTTACTGGTCCACCATGTATAATTTCAGAGTTTAATTTTATCTTCCCAAACTTACAGGTGCAAAATGCAGGATAAAGTTCTTTAAGGGGCCCCTGTGAGAAAGCAGGCTGCGCTTGTCCTCTCTCCCTCCCCCACCAGGAGCTCTCAGGGTGGCTTGCTCAAATTAAATCATTATTGAGGACGAATAATCCTGGTGGGTTCAGAAAATCAGTTTTAAATTCAGCCTGCTAGCAAAATTCTGAATGTATTTACTTTCTAGATTTCATTTCTCCATCCATATTAAAGCTCCGTGGCATTATCAATTATGGGTTTATTGCAAAGCACAATAGGATTCAATCTGGAGGAATGCCTCGGGGTATGTCTTAGGAGGACGATAAAGCTAATAGTAATGGGTCTACAACTTCTAAGGCTAATTTTCACAGTTACAAATTTCGTAAATAAATAGAAGGCATGTCAGTTTCCAGTCACCCAGCTTGAGGCCTCTTCTACTGATAAAACAGGACCTTCCGTCGCTTCCATCGGGGGGCTCCTGTTTGATTCTCGATGGGCCAGCCTGAAGTTTCCCTGATCCTCCCAGGAAGGGAAATGATGAGCAGTTCAGAAGGAGACCTTTGGCCCCCTCTGCTGCTCCTCCCACCAGGTTGGGAGCTGGTTTGGATGAAAATGGACACAAAGCTTAGCCAGCCCTGGATTTGGGAAGGCCACTAGAGAGCTTCAGCCCAGAATCGGGCCAGACTCTGTGACTGGGCTGGGTGGGCTGTCATTCATGAGCCCTGTGGGGCTTAAAGCAGGCTTCAGGGCTCCGTGCAGGATAGGGCTGTGCTTGATCCAGGCCGGGGCCTCTGCTGTCCTTCTGGAAAGAACAGGCCGCAGGGAGAGGAAGGTGCTGGTGTAAGGGCTATGCTTCTATGCTCCTGGCTATTTGCAGCCAGGTTTCTCTTACACATGGAAGACGGGCCCTACCCGCCCACTCTGTGATGCCGCTGCTCACATACTTCTCACCTGGCCTGCCACGTGCTGCCAGACACACTGGTCCCTAGAGCTGCGTCCTCCTCCGGCTAGCTTCGGCGAGTGGCCGTCCTTTTCCTGCGAGCTCAGACTCACTTCCCACTGGCAGCATCTGCCCTCAGGTGTGGACCTCTAGTCTTTCCACTTTCGACCCAGGGCTTTGCCGACGCTAAAGCCGCCCCTCAAGGCCAGTGCACGAGAACAGTCCAGAAGGGCAAGGTTAACACCCAAAGAGGCACTCTCCACCCAACAGAGGTGCAGGGCTCAGGGATATATGTGCCTGGCTCTCTTCTCTCAGGCGGACAAGTCCTGAAGCATTCCATGTACCTCTCGGGGTGTTCCAGCAGGGGCAATTCCTGGTTGTCTCTGGCAGTGACTTTCACACACACTTACACTGGCTTCCCCCTGTTTCTTGCCTCTCTCTCTCTGCTCCCTCTTTCCTGAGGCTTGGGATCACCTCTTGCATGAATGCCCCACACCCTAGTCTTAGTCACCAGTTTTGCTTCCAGAAGAACCCAACTGAAACACGTGGGCATCATAGGATCTGCTCCTTCGAGTAAGATAAATGCAGGCATCTTCCAAAAGCTCTTGTAAAGTGCACGCATGTGACTTAGTGAGGGAAGAAAATTCTTCTCCCTGCCCCCCCTTTCACGTGGAAGCTTCGTCAGGGGAGTTATTTATCACCCGGGAAGGCAGGGAGAGAGGAGAGCCAAGAGATGTAAGATTATTAATGTGGGGAAGGGGCTGGCAGGGAGCAGGGCAAAAGAGGCCCCGGGGAAGCAGGACTCAACAGGAGTGAGAAGAGCAAGGGCAGGTGGCAGGGAGTCTGCTCCAGGGGGTGCGTGTGTGCACGCACATGTGTGCCTGTGCGAGTGTGTGCACACGAGGTCCTGTGCATGTGTGCACCCATGTCGGGGGGCAGCTGTACAGCTTCCAGAGGGCCTGAAGATGCACCTGCAGGGGACAAAGGGCTTGGATCCTAGGCCAGTGTGCTGGGATAGGGACTTGGCGACAACCACTTTGCCCAGGGCTCCGTTCTGACCAGACACAGCTTCTGTCCAGAGCAGTGACCTCCAGATGCCAATCTGGGCCATGAGGTTGTCCGGTTATGGCTGGCCCAGAGGTGGTAGAGAAACTGCAGGACCAACACAGAGATCAGTCCACAGACATCTTGGACACCTGAAAAACTTAGCCCCACCTGAAAGCCACACCTATTCAAAATGGCTGATGGTTCTCAAGAGTTTAACATGTGCCAGGAGCTGTTCTAAGTTATTTGCCATGTGTTAGCTATATATTCTTCAGGACAACCTTTGGAAGTAGGTACTATTGTCATCCCCTATGTACAGATGAGAAAACTGAGGTGGAGAGTGGTGGAGCAACTTGTTCAAAGTCATGCAACCAGTAAAGCGCAAGCCTGGGATTTGAAGTCAGACAGCTGTGTGAGCAAGGCAAAGTGTCTGGTGCTGTAGAGAAGCACAGATGTCATACGAGACGGATTTCTGGCGTTCAAGGACTTTAAAGTTTATTGGTGGTGGGGGGTAACAGACATTTACACAAATAACAGAATATGAAGCAAAATGAAATCTGCCCTTTAAGAGCCTCCGGGGTACCATCCTGTTAAGCAGTCTCTGATTCTATGGCTTATGTCTCACTGTAGCTTTCATAGGTGCAGGTGCTTGGAAATTTGGGTGGTGGAGGCACTTACGGTCCCAGGAGGGGATGGGGTTAGGCTGACGTGTTAATTCAGATGAAGTCATGCCTTCTCCTTGCTGCTGGGAACAGGGCTGTGATCCTCCTTTAAGGCTTCCTGCTGAATCACCCCCCACTTGGTTCAAGTTCCTTTTGGATGCACCTTCTTTCATTCAATTCTTCTATAAACTTGGAGCCCCTCTGATGCCTCAAGGCAGCATGAATGCTCTAGTCAGGCCCACTAGACAGGCCCCTGGGTGCCTGTACCCTGCTGAGTAGTCTGTTGAATCTACAAGAGTATGTAGGCTCTGACAGGCTAGGCGCAGAGTGAGTTAGTGAAGAAAGCCATCTGAAAGGAGAGGGAATCTGGGCAAAAATGAGAGTCCATCAGGAAAAAGACGATCACGTGGTTCCTAAGAGAGTAAGACCCTGAGTTTCTGAATTTCTGCACCTAGTACCATTTCATAGGAGACTTGCTGTTCTCCCCTTCCTGCCACTGAGATTATGTAAGATCTGTGTATTCACAAGTAAACCTCTTGTTCCTGAGTGGAGTTCTCTTCTTTCTAGACAGAAGAAGCATTTATTAGTATTTATTTTGTAGATGAAATAGAACTAACTGTCATATTATGGTCTAGTAACCAATAATAAGAAAACATGTTAAAGAAGGCAGCAGTAGAATGTGTGTAACAAATACGGGAATAAAATGTTGTGTTCTAAGATATAGAAAGAGTGGATGCCAACTTATAAAGTCAACATCTAGATTCCATGACACAATGGGCCAAAGCGACTAATGAATAAGTGTCACACAAGGAAATAGTAATTGCAAATCAGAGCCTCGGAAAACACGAACTTCACAAGTACATTAGAATTTATTCATTTAGACAGTTATAAAAATTCTCCTTGAGCGCCCATTTATATACCAGGAACTTTGTTAGATTTGAGGAATATGGAGTTGAATCTGCCTTTGATGATGCCCTCAAAGTGCTTCCAGTCTAGATGCAGAGAGGGGAAATTAGGCAGACATTAACAAGAACACCTAGAAACACCTGTACTGGAAACATGTGGTGCTAAAATATGACAAAAACCAGGAAAGACTGGAAATGAGGGAAGTGAAACTCCCAAGGTGCCAGAGTCAAATATAGATGGAAGGAAGCATAGTAAGTCTATAAATTGATATGGCAGCATTCAGGGAATCTACCAGAAAGAATATAGACTCTAGGAGCTAGGGGTCAGAGTTTGAACAAGAAGGCAAAGTCAGAAAATACAGTAGTGACCCACATAAAACAGGAGAGCTGAACATGAGGTCTTGCATAAATTTGAGACCTCAGGAGGTTGAAAAAGGATTGTGGACCACTCTGCCATCAGTCCAGGCTAGTGACAGTATCACCTTTTCCCAGAGCTCTAGGTAGTAAATAAAAAGCTCTCAATGAGAATTCAAAGCCTAAGAGAGTCTGAATTTACTCCACCTGTATGATATAGGAATTCCTCAAGCCATAAAATTACATAAAATCTGACCCTAGAAAGCAGAGGCAAAACTCGTCTGTACCAGTACTGCCAAATTACAGAGTAGAAAAGACTTCCAACCAACCTCCTACAAAAGCCTGCTAACGATGACTTCACAGTAAGACACATCACAACACATCTGAGGGCATGATTCACCATGAGAAGGAGTCAGCAGGAAAACAAATAAGCAAATGAAAATAGAAACATTCCCAAAGACTTGGGTATAATAGAAAAACTGAGTGAGACTGTAAAGTAAATATATTTCAAATAATTAAATCAATAAAAGATGTACAAGTCATAAAGAAAGGACATAATACTATGTAAAAATAAAGCAGACGTATTAAAAAAAGAAGCAAAGAAAATGTCTGGAAGTGAAAAAAAGAATGAAATTAAAAATGCAGTGGATGAGTGAAACAGAGTAAGACCCGAGGCTGGAGAGAGAGTTTTTGAACCTCAAGATAGAGCTGAAGAAATCACCTACAGTGTACAGTGAGATGAAGTGATAGGAAAAGTGAAAGAGGGGCTAGAGAACATTGGGGCTATAATGAGAAGGTTTGACACAGAGCTAATCAAGCCTCCAGGAGAGGAGACTCAAAAATGTAGGACTATGGCTAAATTAGAAACACAGCTGAGAGAACTTTTCAGAATTAACAGCATCCACAAATCCTCCGATTCAAAAGCACAGTGAGTCCTGGGGGCAAATGAATATTGATCCACAATCAGGTATATCACAGTACACCTTTGTGACTACAGAGACAAAGAGGGAATCTCATAAATAGCCTAAGAGAAAAGAAAAACCATTTACAAAGAGCAACAACTGAATGACAGCAGCAGATTTTGCAGCAGCATCAGTAGAGGCCAGAAGGAACAATGGCCAAAGAGCAGAGGGAAACATAACTGGCACTTCAAAAATTCTATACCCACCTAAACTGTCATTCTATACCCACCTAAACTGTCAAGAGTGAGGATGGCAGTGCTCAAACTCAACATTACTAACAGTGGGGCCACACGTGGCTCTTGATGTGATCCAATATCCAATAAGCCATGTTGCTTACAAAATATTGTCCAAAATGTGTGAGATGAAAAGAAAGGGACAGGGGGACTCTCCTGCATGAAAAAGAATTTCAGCAACAGAGTAATTAAATGTGGTATGTGGTCCTCAGCTTGACTTCTGAATGGACCAGATCAGCTGTCAAAGACAGTTTTTGAAAGAGTTGGAGCAATGTGAATATGGACTGGATATCAAGGAATATTGGGGAAGCACTGTTAATTTTGTTCAGCTTGTACAGTAGTGGTATTGTGTTTATATTTTTAACAGTCTGTTTTCAAGATGTGTGCTGAATCGCTTAGGAATGCATATTAGCCAGGATCGAGTGGCATAGTAGAGGAAAGTCTTAATAAAGGGACTATTTACGAAGGTGTGACCAGGATGGGGGCAAACCAACAAAATATGCTGAAGTGCCCGGAGCTCTAGTTCTCAATCGTGGGTCTTCAAGGAAACAGGGAGCAGCAGCTCCCAGGACCCCAAGGAAGAGGTGTGGCTATCGCTCTAGGATTCCTTCCAGAAGCTGTAGACTTCAGTGGAGAAACACAACACTGCCAACTCTCAATCCACTTTCTCATCTGTTGGATCCTCCTACTGAACAAACCCAACCAACAGCCAGGGGGCAAGAAGGTCTTGGGGATGCGGTCCTAGAGTTCAGTCTCTCAAGAGCAGAGAGAGTAAAGAATAGGGGAAAGAAAAAGGCAAAAGTGAGGATGCCTATAATCTATTTTTAGAACAAAACCAGATGAAATAAATACGGTGTATGTTAACAATTGTTAAATCTAGATGAAGCATATGTGTGTTTGCTGTACTGTTTTTCCTACATTCTGTATATTTGAAATTTTTCATAACAAAAAGTAAAAAGCAGATTGAAATAAATTAGAGTGGTTAGAATGAAGTCTGGGAGAAATTATGCTTCTGATCTTAACGGAAAGAATTACCAAAGGATTTATTTCAGAAATGTACCTCAGAAATTCAACCCAGAAGGGAGTGATAGGATGTGAAAAACAATGGTGAGCAATGGACTTGGTAAACAGGTGGGTAAATCTAAGTAAGCATTAATTAGAAAAAAAGAATAGCTGGAAATCACAGATCAGTGCATAAATGGATACTGTAGATGTAGGAGGAGAGAAGAGGACGTGTAAGGTAGACAAAAGGAAAGTTGCTTTGAGGAAGCCTTCCCGAGAAAGGAAGGGCTGATGAGTTGACCTGAGTTTTAATGGTCAAATAGGATTAACGGAAGAGGAATCAGAGGGAAGGACAAGGCAGAGGGAGAGGCATGAGAGAGCACTGAGCTGGTTCTAAGCATAGTCTGTGTCTGATAAACTTGGGCAGGGGTACCTTCAGGGGATGGCAGAAGTAGGCAGGCAGGAACCACAGCCCAAGGGTCTGTTAAAAGTCAGATCTCAAGGGTCTAAGCTAAAGCCCCGGGAGCAATACGAGGATTTTATGCAGGGAAATGCCCTGATCAGACTTGCATTTTGGAAATGAAACTCAAAGTCAGTTTTGGAGGACTGATTGGAAAGTTCAGAGGGGTGGACAAGAGCAGTAAGAGCTGCAATCAAGGCGAGGCAGGGTGAAGCTCTAAGGCAGTGACAGATGATGGAGAGGAGACAGATTTAAGAGAGAGCCAAGAGGTCAAATGAATAAAACTTGGGGACTATAGGATGGGGCTGGCGGGGAGTGGTAATGAGGGACAGCCAGGAAGTAAACGTGGCCCCCAGCTCTTGCCTGGGTGGCTGATGCATGCAGGTGAATTCGCGGGACTGTCAACCTTCAGGAGGAGCAGGTTGGAGATGAGATGATGGCTCAATTTTGTTCAGGTCTAAATACCTTGGTCAGAAGCTATGCACTAGGGGGAGGCCCCCAGACATCAAGTGTAGATTTAAGACAAAGTGATGGTGAAGGTATGTAAGCTTTCTGTATTCCTTTTATCAGGAAGAAAAACTTTCCTATAGTATATCCCCTTTCCATATGTATGTACACGTGCACGCATGTGTGTGTGCGCGTGCACACACACACACACACACACACACACACAGTCTCATTGGCCAGATGAATTGGGTCATATGACATCCCTTAGATTCCCAGGAGGCTGGAAAAAATAGAGAAGAAAATTGTCATAATTAGCTTAGACAAATCATGATCTGGTGCCTGGGGATGACATGTTGCTCCCAAACAAAACGGATTTTCTGTTAGTGAGGAAGAAGGGAGGATGGGTGTTAAGCAGAAAACGAAGAGTGTTTACCCCACACAATCATACTGACGGGGGCCCGGGTTTGATAACTCAGAAGGATGAACTGTGGAGGCGGAGGAGAGGGGAGGGAGTAAGCTTCACCAGATGCCCGATTCTGAAGCCTAGTGATAGAGACCGGGAGATGCCCTGCTTCCTGGTCAGCCTAATGAGTGTGGAGAATTGGCTCCAGATCAAGGCACATCAGATCGGGGGACAGAAGCCAAGAATGACTGAGAACTTCCTGCCTCAATAGTTTGTTCCAGGACCCAGGACGGTGCTGAATGTGCATTGGGAAATTTGATGGACCCAGTTAGAGGGATTTGCGGTGGCAGAGGGGGGAAACGAAAGAAAACCAAATCAATGTTACGTTTTGTATTAGATGCAGCTAAAAAAAAAAAAAAAAAACCAATCATTCCTAATGGATGCAGTGCGTTACAAGCTTCAGTATCGCTCTGAATTCCAAGGTCAATAACTTCTTATTCCCAGGTTCCCACCCTCATCCCCTCAAGGTCTTGGACTGTCCTTGGTTTTGCTCATCTAGGACAGGAGCCATGTCCCCAACCTGAGCCAGATGCTTGCTTTGACTGCCAGCATCACTGTCCCAACGCCCCTCAAAGTGTGTGCTTGGCTGGTCTTCATTAGAGTTGAAATTCCTTGAGGAAGAGTAAAGATGGTATCGCTCATCTGTCTTTCCAACGTCCATAGTATTTCATGCGAAGTTCCCCTCAAAGTGTTTGTCGGGTTCAATTTTATTAAGTTGAGGAGGAATTTAATTTAAGTGGTTAAGGGAACCACCTCCAGAGGCAGTCTTCCCAGGTTCAAATCCCAGCTCTGCCACTTATTAGCTCTATGATCTTGGGCGATTGGTGGTGTTCAACAACATTTTTTTCTTTGAAGAGCTAATAATGGTACTTACCCACTCCACTCCCCAGATTGTTTTGAGGACACAAAGTGCTTAGAACAATGCCTGGCACATAGAGAAGACCAAGTGTGTGTTCTTTTTATTAAAAGTGCAGTTGGTGGTGGTTTGATAGTTAGGGCTGGCCCGGGGCTAGGAGGCCACATTTGGCATCACCCCCTCCCACCGTTTCCTTTTCTTTCCTCCTGCCTCCTTCCTCAGAAACCTTCTTCCTCATTTGTGGCCTCACTGTAGTATCCCCAAACCACTGTCCCTCCCCGGTGGCATCTAAGCCTCTTGCTGCCAGCTCTTTATCACAGAAGGAAGGATCTGAGTCACTACTTCATTCTACCATGTTAGTGCCTACCACCAACTTAAAGATTCACTCCCTACCCCTGAAAGGGTGTTTTCATAGTAATAGAGCAGACTTCAAGATAAAAGGCCAAGAGAGACATCTTGTGAGAGAGAGTAGAGGGAGGGACTTCCGGGTGTCCTTCAACCCCCACCTAGGCCACTGGCTCCATCGCTTGGGAGCTGGTGGTCATGCATATTTTCCACTGTGTAGGCTACAGGGCTGGGGTACAGGGGACAGGGCAATGTGAATGTCCTCACTGGGCAGATACTTCCAGTGCCAGAGGACCAGAGGAGGCCAGTGATGGGAAGTCAGGAGAGGAGACCCGGGAAGGGAAAGTGGGTTTCCTTCCAGGCTGTCTTGGAGGGAGATGAGACCCCACTTTCCCATCCCACATGTGCTCCTTCCTCCAGGAGGGAGGCCAGTTCAAGGAGGTAAAGACAGAACTCAGAAGAATGAGGTAACCCTGCCAACAGTGAGAGCAAAGCCAGTGGGGCTGGGCTGCAGGCTTGGAGGGACGATTCCATCCTTAACAACACTTTTTACAATTTGAGAGTGCCTTTAGGAAAAGCCTTCAGAACACTTCTGCGTGCATTTTCCTAGTTATCCTCGTGATAACTCTGTCAGGTAGGTGGAGGGGGAGGCTGAGTGAGAGAGAGGCTGGTTCTGTCAGGTCAGCTGCTTAAACCAACAATGCCATGATTTCAGTGCCTTCGCAAAATAAAATGTCTTGCTCACCCATGAAGCAGGCTGATGTGTTTTTTCTGGTCTGGCTGTTCTCCGACAAGCAGCGACCCAAGGACCCAGGTTCTTTCCATCTGGTGGCTTTGCCATCCCTGAGGGGCCTGGAGACTTCACTTCATCCTTTTCAAGTGGCTAATAAATGAGAGAGAGTGTGGTGGGGAGCATGGGAGGTCTCTCGGGCCAGTCCCAGAGGCCATGAACTTCACTTTCATTGACATCCCACCAACCTTCACTTGGCCTCATGGTCACACCAGACCAGAAGAGAAGGAAACCATCTGGTCAACAAGCAACCGATCTCCACCACACAGACCATATTCATTATTGCTATTCTCTGTAATAATAACTACACATCCCTGTCTCCCCAGTCTGCTCCCACCACTATACTGAGGGTTACAAACATTATCTCTACTTTTCCCAATACCCCTAGTGGGTAGAGATGGTCACCTGCAATTCACAGAAGATGAATCTGTGCTGGGAAAAGCTAAGGAACTTGTCCAAGAAACCCACAGCCACATACTGTTAGAGCCAGAAACCAAGCTAGCCTGTCTGATGTCAAAACACGCTCTCCTACTCTGCTCCTTCTCCCCAAGCCACTGCTGAGAGGTCACCTTGCCCACCATGGAGAACCAACATCTGACTACTGCCCTCAACCCAGCTACACTCTGTGCCCACATTGGATGAACTGGGCACATCTCCATGTCCAGCACACCACACAGGATATGAGATGGCTCAAAATCCATCCTTCTACCGACTCACGTGACATCCCCATTATCTTCCGCCATGACCCCTCCATGCTGGCGTAGGGCCGCCAGTGAGGCTGGCTCCTCCCAGAGGCCCAACAAGAAGAGGAACAAAAGTCCTCTGTTTTGGGCTTCCTCGTTCTGGAATATCTGGCAACTCCCTCTCCCTCTGCCTACTGGGAAGCCAGCTGCTGACACATCATTACTTTGTCCAGCTCTCCCTAAATTCCTTTTCACTACTCTGCCACCTGCCCTCCAAAGAGGACATGGAATTCTTTGTTCTAGGTAGAGCGCATCCTTCCCCAAAGCCATAAACCTCCTATCTTGGGATCAGCGTTAAAAAGGGTGTAGTCAAAGAGAGGAAATCACAAGAAAGGGAGGGGTGCTAAGAAATGCTGCTACAGTAAGACCCTTATGGGCTGTGATATGTCCATCAGCCACCTGGTGGCCCTTTCTGAAGGCAATCCCCATCAGATAGAACAGATTCCCAAGCAGAATGTGGGGCCCTCGGTTCGGTATTGAACATCAGGCCAACTCCCTGCTCTCCAAATCACAAGGTCAACAGAGTCTAACAGCCTTGTCAAGTTGGGAGACAAACCAACAAAGTGGGATTTACATAAATGCCATGGTTCGCAACTACCCCTGTGCGCTCAGATCTCTTCTTCTACCTTTCCATGGCTGTGTCTTGTCTCACGGGGAACTACATCTCCCAGCCTCCCTTACCCTCCTGTTTCCAGCTCTGCGCGGCCAATGGGGAAGACTGGAGGACCGGAAGAAGGGAGAAGCCAGGGTGTCTTACCCCCTTGCTCTCTGCTTCCTATGGCATCGCCAGCCACAGAGATATTCCAGTGCCTCCCTCGGGTGGCCACGGCTCCTTCTGGGATGCCTCCACTACGGGTCAAGTACCACCGGATGGCCTCAGCTCTTGGTCTCCACATACCACCTATTCCTCCTGTCCCCTGAGGCCCTGAGGTGGTAGCAGCTTCCTCATCATTCCGAGTGGCTTTCTTGCTTCTCTATCTCCTGTGTAACCAATTCCCTGAATTAATTTGAAAGACTTGCCAAAGTTTCTGTCTTCCCCAAAAGAAATACATTACAACCATAATGCATGTATATGCTTTAGGAAAAAAAGAATATGAACATATCATGGCCACATGTTTTCTTTCAAATTCAGAAAGTTACACACAAAGCTTGTTCACGGCTCTGGCGTTTGTCTGCCTCTGTGGCTTCCCAGAAAAAAGTGACACCTCCAGCATCATGGCTTGCCACTGGAGGTGACACTCGGGTCACCCCCTGATCCCACGAGTGAGAACAGTGCCCTGTATAAAAGGCCACAATTAATTTTTATTGCACATACATGTGGGGAGATACCTGCTTGGCCTCCGTGTGAGAGCCATAACTCTCTTAAATTGATGTGTCAGCGAACTAAAACTCAATATTTTTTTTCACACAGTATATTTTACAGTCAGAGGCCCTTCCCTAATCGGAATAAAGCAATTTGGCTCCCTGTCATTGCTCACTGAAAACATATGAGCTGGTTGGCATTTCTAGCAGCCCAGATTTATCAGGGTCTCTGATCGAGTGCACAGGAGGTTCAGGGCTGTGGCATGGACAAAAGTGGATTTTTTATGATGGCATTGTGCTGCGTTTCTGCATAGCTAGATTTATCCCTTTATTGCAGAAATATGTTTACTGTCTCGACTCACAGATCTACTTTAGATTGAAAAGATCCCACAGAGTTTGCGTGAGGGCTTGGGGTCATTCTTCCTGGAACTTCTAAGCTTTCATTTCCATTCTGTACGACAGTCCCCAGCTTGCCCTCTTCAGCACTGTGGGATTCTGGAAGTTCCAGCTCTGAAATGCGGTCTCCTTACAGGTTTACGATTGGCAGCAGTAGAGTCGGCTAAGGACAGGATTTCTGGAGCCCTGGTGCCAAGGCTTTGCCCACGAGGCTTTGTAAATCTGTATCAGGACTGAGGAAAACCCTTCTGAGGGGTGACTGCCATCCTCATCGTAACTGTAGCGGCCAGTGACAGTGTCCCCTTGGATCTCCCTTACTGTCTCTGTACCCCCATCTGGCTTCGCTGTGCTTTTCTCCTGGCTGCCTACACCTATGGTCCTCAGACCAACTGGAACCACTCTGCCTGCACTCTTGGAGAGCCAGAAATGCCTGGAAACTTACCTCCTCCAGGATGGCCCTTAGCTAATAACTGATGCTGTGAGGAGTTAGGAAAACCCAGCTCCCTTGCTGGGAGTCCCAACAGAATCTGAGGCGTAGCATATGCACTAGCCCTCTCCACCCCGACCCCCTGCCCCATGAGACCTGTGCTGACCTGAAACTTGCGAGGCTCCCTTCCCCTCCTGTCCTACCACCACTCCCTTACTGCCCTCCCCAGGGGGGCATTTCCTTAATACATCACTTGCCTGAGTCCTCATCATGTAGTCTGTTTCCAAGGAACTCAACATGACAGAAAGTATGTTAGAAAGCTCCTCATTCCAGTCACATACCTGATACTACGACAGTCCTTCCAAGTGGTTATCAAGCAACTTCTTAGTTACTTCTAGAGATGAGCAACTCACTACCACCAGGAATAGAAAACTCATGCTATAGTCCCCTCCATACATCAGAGAGTCATTGAACACAGCAGCTAGGAGCAGCCTTGGAGGTCATCTAGATTAGGCTGAATCTTGACATGAGAATGTTGTTCATGCCCTATCCTATGTTCCCTCAGCACACTTGAATCACCTGAAGTCTTGGACAACTCTGGGCACACTAACAGCTTCCCACCTCAAGAGTCTGCCCCATACTCCTGACATCACTTCCTAGAATCAGAGGTGTGACTCACAGTGCGGTTATGTTGAAGCCCCAGCCTCCCTGTCCTTCAGGGAGGAGAGTCTGAGGTGTGAACCACGTGTTGTCTTATGTGGCCCACCACTAGGGGGTGAACCCTAGTTGCCCTGAGTGGGAATCTGCTCGTCAACTCACATTATCTTAACTTCCATCCCTTCCTTCCATCCGTCTCGCCACTCCCCCACTGTGCTTCTTGAGACCACCTCACAAATCGGTGAGCTACACCCAGGTCCTCCTCTCAGTGTCCATTTTGAGGGGATTCAAACTAAGACAGGGGCCCAGAGAAGCTAAGGGGATTCCTGTTTCTTTCCACTGGATACCCTCTCCCCACCCCCGCCCCGCCCCCGGGACACTTCCCATCCCTGAACCCCTGTTGAACTGGCAGAGCTCTTCTGGTGAATGATCACCAAGTCTAGCCCCTTGAGCTCCAGGCCAGGGCGCTCGACGTGTGGCCGTGCCACATGTGTGCATTTTGTTGAATATTTAAGCTGTGTTCTGGTTTGTTTGGGAATGCATTGCTTGCAACTTGACTCAATATATAATTTTTATAACTCATTTGCATAAACACGCAATATTGTATTTATGTGTATATCATGCATATGTCCTCAGGACGCATCTTCTACACCATAAATTGGATTACTTTGTTGGTACGTGTTATGGGTATTACTCAGGAAGGGGTGGGTCAGGCCTCCTGATTCTCAGGTCCATGAATCTTAGTTCACTGTGGCCACGGGCAGCCCTATGAGGCTCCCCTAAGGGTCCAGCAGAGCAACTCCCAGACAAAGGCCCTCTGCTTGATGCGGTATGGCTTTGACCCCCTAATACTCTTGTACCCCTGTGTTGAACCCCCAGCTCTGGCAAGCAGGGCTGGGTTGTGGCAAAACCCATAGGATCCCACTTTTCCCCTGGGTTAAGGCCCGGGCTGCTCCGTGGCCATGTGTCATCCTTTCCTCTGCCCATCCACTTCCTGCCAAAATCCCTTGGGTGTAGAAAGGGTCCCTTTTAGGACAGCCAAATGGGAGAAGAGTTCTCAAAAGGTTCCTTCCCAAGGGAAGATGAAAAGACCCTCATCCTGCATACTCGAAGCCCTCGAATTTCCAGGCGAGGCACAGGCAAAGGGCACCTGCCCACACTTTGCCCTTCACCCATGGCTCCCAGTCCTCATCCTCCCCAAAGGTTTAGAGGGAGGAGAGAGAAGCCTAGAGCTCCCCCTAGAGGTTACATGTTTCCACTGCCCGTTTCTTCATCAAGGTTTGGGAGACCCGGAAGAATAAAGGTGGTTCTCCGTTGGAGCACAGGGTTACACGGGGGCTACAGATGGGTAATACATAGGGCATGTACCTCAGAATTACACTTCTGAACCTTGTATGATTAAAAATCAAGTGTGAGCTGTATAATCTGAGCAATGCTTAGGATAAGACTTATCAAGAGTTTCTCAGGAAATACTACTCCATGTTCGTTCCTGAATGGCAAAACCACGCATGGTTGTAAATGGGAAATGCAGAACTATGGACGGCTACTTAATAAAGAACTGAAGAGCAGCCTTCCTGCTGCTTGGGCTCCATGGAAATGGGTTTGGCCATCTTTACTCGGTCACTATTTTGAGTTCAAGAAGAAGGAAAACTGGTAAACGTGGGCTTTACTACTCATGTCATCACAAGGTCAAACGCCCCAGAAGAAGTAATTCAGCTATGGAAACAAACCTCGAGTACTCCTATGATGTTTTAATAGGTACCTGGTAAGTGAGACTCTTCAGGGCCTACGTGGCCTATGAAACCATCCAATCCAAATCCGGATCCTGAACTTGAACTATCAGCTCCACCACTGAAAAGATGATGCATCTTGGGAAAGCTGCTTAACATCTCTGAGCCAGAAATTCCCTCATGATGATGTGGAACTACTCGTGACAGCTCTTCCTCTGACAAGACGGCTGCTGGTGTAGATTGAAGAACTGGAAATCATGACCACTTTTGCTCACTGATAAATGGGCTGTTTCTGCTGAGGGACTACAATACATAGACAGGTGTGAAGGCTGGCTTAGGGTCTGAAGGGACCTGAACACAGGACACAATTTCCTTCATTATAGATTGTGCTGTGCTTTTTGAGAAAATTATCATATTGGCTTCCATAGCTAGATAGACAGATAAACATCTGGCCACAAGATCCATATGGACAGGAGCTGGCTTGTTTGGCTCCCTGCTGTAAGCATGCATCTCACACAAAGCAATGGATTAACAAATATTTATTAAACTGATTGCTTCGCTATTTCTTATGTACCTGTCGCTTCAGTTCCGGCAGTTGGACGGAACCCCAAAGGAGAGCTGGCAGATTTTCTAAAAGAGAAGGGAGTGTGGCCCATGTGAAACTGTGCCATGGGTACTGGCAGAACAGATCCTCATCTTTGGGCACGGGGTGGGGCATGGGTCCTGGGACAGAGAACAAAAGGGGGCCAGAAGAAGAGAGACATGTCCTCTTCATTGCTGGACCTTCAACACCTTAAGCATGGGAGTGTTCAGGGCAAGATGGGGACTCAGAGCAGCATCTCCTGGTGAGTCTAAGTGGCACCCCATTAAGTCCATACATCAGTACACACTGGGTGCCCTGCAAGAAAGGATCCTGGGGAGAGAAGAGCCTGGCTCAGTCCAGCCCCAAACCAAGAAGATGCTAGAGCCTGGTGGTTTCCCTACCCAGGAAGAGCCCGCTGGGCTCAGGATGTCCTACTCAGAGAAGAACACCAGAGGGAGGAAAGTAGCCTGACACTGTGAACTGCCTACTGCAGATCAAACCGTGGGGCTGGAGAAATGGCTCTTATTGCCCTGACACCAGACAACACAGGATTCAAGGGTGGGGGGAGGAGAGCAGGTATAGACAACTTTATAAAGGAGTTTTACAAGAAAGGGGAGGGGAGAAATGGGTAGTAGCGGGATAGGTGTGTGCATCAAAGAGGTTTTTATTTCTTTTTTAATGGCAGGCATTATGCATGTTTTGATGCCAATGGAAATGATTCAGGAGGGAAGAGAAATACGGCAAAAGCAGGAGAGGGCAGAGCTAATTCTAAGAAGAGAGCCTTGACAGAGCAACAGGGGATGGGACCCAGGTCCCACTTGGAGGAGTGGGTCTTGGAGAGAACGCACAGTTTATCTATTTCTTCCCAAAGAGAGGCAGAGCTTTGAGTACAAATGCAATCAGGCAGGCAGGTGTCATGGTGGGAAGTAAAAGTTCTCTTCTGATGGTTCCTCTTGCAAGGTACTAAGAAGCAAGGCCAATGGCTGAGAAGGTTGAACAGGGCAGGAACTGCTGGGGGACTGAGGAAAGATGGAAGAGTCTGAAAGAGTCATCTCAGAGAGAAAGGGAAGAGCCAGTTGCAAAGGGGCAGGTAGGATTGCTGGGCTGCACTGACATCCCACTTGAGATCTGCCACTGTAAAATTCCAGTGAGATCAGTCAGCAATGGTGGAGGACTTCTCTTCAGCCAGCTTCAGATGTTCAGGAGCTGGGATGGAAAAGGTCACAGGCTGAATGAAACAAGGCTGAGCTTGTTTAGCAAAGGCAAGCAGAGCAATGGAATTGGGAGATCATACAAGGAGTTGACAACGTGTATAAGGGATGGCGCATACAGTGCATGAACTATGGACTCCAAAGCTTCAGAAAAGTGGGAAAAGGAAGAAGTGAATGGGGTGAGGTACAGTGAAAAGCTGGTGCGGTGACAAGACTGGGGGACCCATGGGGACCCAATGGTGATCAGAGTTGGAGCACTAGAAAGAGTGAGCTGTGGGGATAGCAGGTGGGAATACTGGAAGCATGAAACTGACACTGGGAATGGAGAAATTCCTGCCAATGAGTCCTTGGCAATGGCTAACGTGAGGGTGGTGAAGACCCAAGGGCATGCAAAGCCAGAATGTTGGAATGACTCTCCATGTGCGCATTGAAATGACCAAGAACTAAGAAAGTTGTGGTGGAGAGGAAGACAGGGATCCTGGTGATGAGCGGGGGTTGGGTGAAAAAGCTGGTGGTGGCCGTAGTGAGCAAAGGAAAGAAGATCACCAACAAGGAGACTGTGGCAGCCATGACAATGCCCTTCTCAGAGCTCTTGCTGCGGGGAGTGGGGTGGTAACCGACTATCCCCACCCCCCCGGCCCCCCATCCACTTATCAGTCCATCACCTCCTACTGGTTGCTCCCAGCCAGCAAGTGAGCACAACACGGATCTATGAAGGCAAGTGCACTCCTCGGAGATGCAGGGTACTTCCAGCGACCTTGACACCAGGCCTTCCCATCAGCTTGGGCCCAGGCTTTCTCAGGCATGCCCACCCATAAAGTTTACAACTTTCCCTACCCGACCTTCCCACCCTCTGCAGGGCTAGACCTGCGTCACGCTCTGGCTGCTCTCTCTGCTTCCTCCAGCTACCTCCATTTCTCCCCCCAACGTGACGTGGGTTTCTCCAATAAATCTCTCACACATCTAATCCTATCTTGCCATCAGCAAGTCTCAGAGGACCTGGACCAGCAGAGCGAGGACATGGGGAGTGCAATCTACGAGAACTGCTTCCAAGGACCTGGGTGCTTTAGGGAAGAGGGAAGGGCAACATCGTGGAGAAGTCGCGATGAGGAGCAAGGGGCACCTGTGTCCCTCCTCCAGCCCCAGGGATTCATGAGGGCCAGTGGTGCTGGGATGGCAGGGAAACAGCACCCCTTCTGAGGGCGCAGGATTCAGGCAGAATGCAGGTAGGCCAAAGGTGAAGGGAAACTTCTGACAATCCCAGACCTGGCCAACACCAGTGTTGTCCTTTCTGGCGGCTGGAATCTTAACTCAGGCATGTCGTCTGGGCCACAGAGGCAATAGGACCACCTACTAACAGACAGTTACTGGCAGTTACAGATCCAGTTACCCACATGGCAAAATAAAGCTTCTCCACTAAGAGACCAACCCTTAATCTTTATTTTAGCTTCCACTGCTCCCCCACTAGAAGTTTAGAGAAGAGCTTGAGAATATAAATGGTTGTATGGATGAAGATCGCATTTTCTAGAGGGCAGAGCAGAAGGGTCCAGGTGGTTGTGGGGTGAGAGCTGGAATCAGCTTGGGGGAAATTCAGAGCCATTTGGGGACATGGGTCCTGGGGACGAGAACCCAGAGGGGCAGGATAGCTTGTGGTAGCCAAGATAAACAGGGATGTGGGGCATGATGGGCTAAGTCCTCATGGTCTTGGGAGAGGCTGAGTGGTTAGTTGTAATTGTGGCTCCCTTGTTGAGACCTATGTGGCTATATCATAGATGGGCACATGGCGAGAACACCAGGAGACTGCGGAGCTCTGTGAACCCTTCTGTAGACCTATTTTGGGCCTTGTCAAGGCGAATGGAGGGGCAGCCAAGCCAAGAACATGCTGAGCTCTGTAGGACTTGCCACACAGAGTGTTCAACAAACACTCATTACACATCTACTGTGTGACAGACACTGTGCTAAGTGCTAGGGTCACATCAGTAAAGAAGACCCCATGCCAACCTTCAAAGACATGAAAACACAGAGAGTGACACAGAAAAACCCACAAGCTATTATGGTAGGGTCAAAGGAGTCCTCTTGGGGGGCATGGATAAACACATGCATGGGAACTCTCAACCCGATCTTGGGACCCCTGGCCCACCCTTCCCCACCAGGACACCAGTCCTGCCAAGGACTAAAATAGTACCGGCCACGCCAGTCCCTGGGGCTGTGTCACTGCCTCTTACTTCTGGCCTTCTCTGTCATCTTTTCTCTCCAATATGAAGGCATCTGCTCTCTGTCCACTCCAATACTTTGTTAGGCTCCTAGCATCAGACCCAGGTCCCTTCAGCTGACTGCTACTTCCATAACTTTCTCTCTGTAAATGTGGTAGATGACCATACCGGACACAACTCCCATCCGGGGACTGGCGCTATTTCCTCTCCCCTCAAAGCTGGGCTGGCCACATGACGCGCAACCAACCAACAGAATGCAGTGAGAGGAACACGGTGCCGCTTCCGGGCCCAGGGTCAAAAGGACCAGGCAGGTCCAGCCTTTGTGCTTCATCTGGGAGCATCGTGCAAAGCAGTCGGGGCCACCCTCCTGGGGAACAAAGCTCTGAGGAGGCGTCCAAGCCCGAGGCTAGAACCAAGACTCAGGGCATGCGAGAAAGCCATCTGGGACTTCCCAGCTCGTCACCAAATGATGCGGCCCTGCGAGCGAGCCTGGCCAAGAGGACGTCGAGCAGAGACAAGCCATCCTCCCAAGGGCTGCCTGCAGGGAAACCCACTCAGGGCCGCCATTCCCCCTCCTGCCTGGACACTAGTGTCATGCCCCGCTGCTCCTTATTGAGGAGTGACAGAAACTAGCTGGCTGTCTGCAAGTTTCATTTCTTCTTCTTTCAGTATTTCTCATGCTCTCTCAAAGAGAGGGGAGTGACTAACTTCTGGACAGTGAAGCAGGAGGGATGCCAGGTGGGTCACTCCAAGGTTGGGCTCCTAAAGACCTCTTCCACGGATTATCTACACTCTTTCCACCAATCAGAGTTTCAGAGAGATGGATGACCTTGGAAGCCAGACGTTGAAATGGTAGGGCCATAAGATAGAAGGAACGTGGGTTTGAGAATCCCCTTTAGAAGAAACTCTCCCATTGAGCAAGGATAACTGTTTTGGACTTCAAGTGACCTAGAAATCATTTTTGTACCAGGTTTGAGTTTTATAACTGTTGGGGTTTGTGTCTTGCTGTAATTGGCCTTCCCTCCATGTACAAACCTGGTATTTCTGGAACAAACACTGCACTTTTTTAGGATCCTTAAATTGGAACTGAAGGCAAAAACAAAAAACCAAACAAAACCAAACAAAAAAACTGTTGGATAATGTTCCTCTACGAACAATAAGGAGAAAATTTAAGCCTGAAAAAGTGAAATCTTATGTAGTCTGGACAGTTCTGAAACACAGCTGTCTCAAATACCACCTTCCTCTTCTTTCTCTGGCTTCCCCTGTCAGGTCCCCCAGCAAAGGGTCGGGCAGAAGCTGAAACTATCTCAGTGCTTGCCCTTCAGTCCACTGAGACTTGGCATCCTGTCATCCTGGGGACCGGCCAACCCTTCCTGACCTGCCTTTGATGCTGATCATACCTGGTGCCCAGATTTGCTTAAGGCCACGTGAAGCCTCTGGGCCATCGTGCTGGCTCTTCCTTCCCCTTCCAGGCCCTTGCATTAGCTGAAGGATTAGAATATGGCCCAGAACTCCACCCTTATTTTTGGTTAGCTCTTCTCTCATTTCCTCTCCCTTCTTCCAGAACAAAGCCCTACTATACCCAAGGTTATTTAATGCAGGACCCAACTATCCTGTCTGCCTTTTGCCATTCCCCATTCTTCCCCAGGGACGGAGTCTGCCTCTGTGCCCTCAGATACCTGGGGTCTTCACCAATGACAGACATTCAGGAAATACCTCCACAACCCCTGAGGATTTCACTAGCTTCTACAGTCCCTGCTGAGATCCATCTAAAAAGTTCTCAAAGTAGGATGAGGCTATGGCATCTGATGTATGCTGCCTGGGCCTTCGGATGGCTTTTCCAGGGTGGCTGGTCATTTCCTCTAACAGTGAACACCTCCCCACTTCTGCTGGGCCTGGTGCTGCCCAGGGACTCCTAGGACGGCATGCTAGAGTCTGCGAAGTCATGCTGCTGGGCTCCCATCTTCATCTCCTTCCGCCTTCTCACAGCTGCACCCATTCTCACCACCCTGCCTGCCGGTCACCTCAAGCAACGTCTTCATGCCATTACGCCTTGTGAGCAGTCGTCGCTACTGCCCCTACTTGCACCTTCCTGGACCACTTCTATGTTCCCGGGGCACGCACTCTGACTGCTTCTCACCTCCAGCACCTGCTTCTCTCTCTCCTGGGGATTTTACTAGCCCCAAGGAGCCTGCTGAACGGCAAGCAGGGATAGCCCAGAAGGGCCGGAGATCTGATGCCCTTGATGGGGCAGTCTTTAACCAACAGGGGATCAGAGTAAGTGGACTGTCTATTCCAGCTTCCTCAGTGGGGCAACACAGCGGGACTGTGGTGGGTTGACTGGTGCCCTCCCCAAAGAAAAGTTCAGCTAAGAACCCGTGAGTATGACCTTATGTGGAAAAGGGGTCTTTACGGATGTAATTAACTTAAGATTCTTGAAATGACATCGCCCTGCACTCAGGTGGGCCTTAACTCCAATGACAAGAGTCTTATAGAAGAAGAGAAGACAAGATATGGGAGAAGGTGACAGGAAGACAGAGACAGAGCGAAGCGTGATGAATCTACAAGCCAAAGGCTCCCAGCAAGCATCAGAAGCCAGGAGGGAGTTGTGGAACAGAGCTGCCCTCACAGATTCCAGAAGGAACCCATCCTGCTGACTCCTTGATTTGAGACTTCTAGCTTCAAGAACTGTGAGAGAGTACCTCCCTGTTGTTTTCAGCCACCGAGTTTATGGAGATCTGTAGCAGCAGCCCTAGGAAACTGTGACGGCCACTCTATCCACAGTTTCTCAGAGTGCATCTAGAACCGAGGGCTCCCGCTGCGCACAGAGACAGGCCACGCATCGCGTGCCTTTTCCTGGCCTCTTTCTTATGTCTTGCTTTTCCCACCCGTCATTTGAGCCATGTGAGATCTACAGGTAAGTCCTCATCTCCAGGTCTGCTCTCGGGAGAACCCAAGAGAAGACATGCAGTGTTATATAGAGAACGTTTCCGCCAATCATTCACCATCTGACCGCAAACGTTCCTAGGGTTTGCTGCTGCCTGTGAAAACTCACAGCTGCCCTATCACTGGCGTCACTCACTCTGCCTTCTTCTTCTTTTCCCCTCCCCTTCTTCTCTTTTTCCCTTTCCTTTCATGTCTGCTTGCTTTCTTTTGGTCTGTGGTTTCTGCATCCCTCACTCCCTCACTGTGGCTCGAGAGAGGACTCCCCTATCCTCAGAAAACAAAAACAAAACAAAACAAAACAAAGAAATTGAGACAGGAAAGGTCTGGCTTCTGGAAACCTTCTGAGAAGTACCGTTTCCTTAGGAAACAAACAAACACCCTTGTCTCTTTTCTACGGTAACTTCCAGATCTTTTACCTCCAAAGTGTCTCAAAGCTGAAATGGTTCAAAAGCGATCCATGATCTCAGCACTTTCGGCTTTTAAGCCTGACCTGCGCATTCCATCTCTTCCATCAAGGTTACACTGGGACCTCCCCAAATCGTGTGTCCTTCCCTCTGGGTCTGTTTGACCTTTGGATTCCAGCCATGTCCGCCACCGGCCCAGCCTGCTACTGACAGGGTCATGGGTGTGACAAATGTGTTTGTTCCTCTTCAGGCATCTGAGGCTGTCTTTGAGCACATTCTAAAGCAGTGGGATTTGGGCATTAGTTGCTGACCTTCATTATTTGAGCTGTCTGCTCTTCTCTGTCAGAACTCATTGTAGATATTTAAAGTGAACTGTTAGTCGCACATGAAAGTGTAGGAAAGTTTACAGTCCGAGAGGTAGTCCAAAGTCTACTCATTTATTACCTGCTACCGATTTCCTAGTTCAGGGGAGAGAGATGTTATTTTCCCCTGGCTTTTATTTTGATTTGTTTCCATTCTAATTCAGAAGTTCCAAGTCACTAAGCCGCTCTAGAAGGCCTTCCTCCTGGAATTGTTGACTCTTGGAGAAAGCTGGGCAGAGATCTGGGTGGGAAAGTAGAGCCAAGGTCTTGGATGTTTACAAGTGTAAAGCTAGAAGGGGCCTACGGGCTACCATCATCCAACCGCCTTGCGTCACTGGTGGGGAAAGCAAGGTTCAGAGGGGCGAAATGACACCCCTGGGGGTCAAATGACCAACTGCCACAGGAGCTACAGAGCTGAGAGGAGCAGAGCAACCCCACGGGCCCCAGGGCTTCCATGACAGAATGGGTTGGAACTTAAAAACCAGTGTTCTCCCAGTCTCTCCAACGGCCTGGGGCCAAGTACTGTCTGTTGCCCAAGTCAGGCTTCTTTCTTCTTCTTCTTACTGTACTTTAAACATCTCCTCTTGTGTTCTCATCTCTTAGCAGAGTCATTATTCAGTTCAACAAGGAGCTCACTTTCTGTTGTGTGCAAGTTCCCTTTGTAAAACATGGAGCATACACACACACACACACACACACACACACACACATATATATATGTATTTTTAAATCCAGTGTCAGATAAACCTACCATTAACTGAACATTTTTCCCTTAGAATTGCCCCAGAATGCTTTAACTATTTTTGCCCAGTGTGGGGACAATGACTCACACTGGATATTCTGTCACCAGTGGCCCTGTTCACACTGAGGCCAGAGCAGAGGTTTTCTTACAGCCTAAAACAGGGAGGTGCCATCCATTTGTTAAAATGAAATAAATGTTCTTTGCAGCTTGGGCTCCCGGGCAGTAGACAAGCCAAATAAATGTGGAATTGCTCTTTTTTCTCCAATTCTATGGTTTCAGACAGAATACAATATCTATCCATTGTCTAACACAGCCCATTAGCCACCTGGCTGACAGAAAATAATCTTAAATGGACACTTTGAAGATGGGTCAGCCCACGGCTTTTTTCTCATAGGTTTCAATCTTAATAGAAAACTATACTTAGCATTTATAGAACCTTGTCAGTCAAAAGTCAGGGGCCAGGCTGAGTCACAGTCCCTTTCTGCTAAGAGGGAAAGTGGCACTTGGATATTGTTATTTTTATTATCATTATTAATATTATTTTTGAGAACATGGCATGATGACCATACCATTTTTTTAGCATTGACTCATTTTTTTTTATTAAAAGCCTATGAAAATTACCAACTGTGCAGCCTTTGAGCTTCACCGCTCTCATCTATAAAAAGTGAACAATAATATCCACCTGGCAGAGTTACGAGGGTTAAACAAGAGCGTATTTATAAAGTGATTACCTGATACAGAATCAGTGTTTCTCAAAGGTAAGAAGATCTTTTTTCCTCTTAGCCATATAATCTTTGTGACAGTCAGTTTTGCCCTCCTCCCTCGAAGTTCAAGGATGGTCCCTAGACAACCACAACAGGGAACCTTAGGTTTTTCTCGCAACAAGAGGGCAGTAAGTTCTGTTGAATAAATTGAAATGATGCTTGATGTGACATCTTTCCCTGTGATTGGGCTATAGAACTGTCTCTCTATTGAAGGTCATTAACCTACCAAAAAAGAAAAATCAAAGGCTCTGACCTGCAATGTAAATTAGAATTCTTTTAGAGAAAGACATAGGAAAGGTTGAGTTCACCTAATTTCCAAAATCAAGAAAAGGTGGTTCTGATCCCAGTGTGGGAAAGCTCAGACAAGAATAATCCTCTCACAGATAACAGCTATAAATGCTGGACAAAAATACTAAAACCAGTTACCCAAAGGCTCTGGAGAGTGAGCAAAGAGAAGACAATCCTTGCAGGGGCATCAACCTTGGGAAGCAGAAAAAAACATGGAATGAGCTTCTCCTTTTTTACAGCTTTTAGTCAGAGGTTAGGCTATATCAATACTGCCAGAAACAACACTGCTGCTAAAAGTCCTAGAGAAAATCTCGCCTTTCCAGACTGAAATGTTTGGGGCAACTCATACCTGAAAGCTACCAGAATGTGCCAGAGAGGAGGGGCCCAGAGAAGAGGAACTGTAAACTCTGTGTATGCCCTTTGCCCAAATCTCCAGCTGACCTTGGAACCACATGCACAGGGAAGAGAGAAAGTGTCCTAGCTAAGGACAAAATAATTACATTGAGATTTGAGCTATCACCTGAGAGATAGAGCTTGCAGTTTGAGTCCAACAAATTTAATTGCTTACTTAAAAAGAGAAACACTCTTTGGCAGAATATATCAGAATCCAGAGTCCTTATAACTTTCACAATGTCCAAGACATCATCCAAAATGACTTGACGTATGAAGAAACAGGCAAATGTGACTCATTCTCAAGAGAAAAGACAATCAGTGAAGAGTCATCTCAAGACAACTTAGGTGTTGGGGTTAGCAAGCAAGGATTTTAAACTAGCTATTATAACTATGCTCGATGACTTAAAGGAAAACATGCTTGCAATAAATAAAAAGACACAGAATCTTAGCATAGAAACTATGAAAAGAGCCAAATAAAACTTCCAGAACTAAAAGATACAATATTTGAAACAGAAGTTAAAGGGGAAAATGACTTTATTAAACAACTATTTCTAGATATATTTGCTTCATATTATGTTATTTAACCTGAAAGTGGAGTGAGTAGAGGAAAGGAAAAAGAAACAGAGAGTGAGAGGAAGCTAGAAAAAGAGTTGGGGAAGAAAGCAAGAAAAAAGTTGTGATGAAGGGAGCCTCTAGGAAAAAAGAAAATATGTAGAAAAGGTAGAAAGAAGGGATAGACTGAAGCTGAGTGAGAGAAATACAGGAAGAGAGACTGGAGAGGGGAGAATGGTAAAATTTCAAGGCTTATAAAATACTTTTGTTTAAGTTGCTGTTCATTTGGAATGAGATAAAAGGCCTGACTACATGGCTTTTAATCACCTCTAAAATGGCTTTTTCAAATGCCAATTATTGTTTAATAAATTTCTAATCAAATGTACAAAGATGCCACTCTTAATTATTTCATTGGCTTCAATGGTGGAATCTCATGCCAGAGTCACCCGGGCACAGTAAGATTGTTCATTTTCATGATGACAAATCATGGAGCACTCAGATTGCATCTATCACTTGTGACAACTGTCTGATTGAGGAGATCCCAGCAAGATGGCTCCTCAGAAATTACTCCTTCTTCCCACTGACTGGGACTGTCAAAGAGCTGCACACTCGAAGGATGTCCGGGTAGCCCAGAAGTCTGAGAGGAAAGGGCTATCTGTTGAAATACCAACTGGGATCTCATATATTTTCTTGGCTCCAACTCTCTTGGCACAAACCTGGCTGCTAACTAAGTCTGTCAGGGGCAATTCATACTTTAATAGGGGAATCCAGTATGTGGAAGAACCCTTAAAGCCTTAAAGATACTAGTTTTTAATGGTAGAATTACAGAAGAAGATCATTTTTGCTTGAGAGAGGGAAGATTTCTCAGGGAGATAGCCCCTGTCTCCTGGGGCTGGAGCTCAAGCTAGAAAATGGCAAGGTGATCCAAAGTCATTGATAAACCCTGGTTCAGCTAGGAGCCTGAGTTTTGGTTTTGCCAGTCCACTGAGGCCACATGTAGTGAAAACTAACCAAGCAATTTCTAATCCTTCTGTACTAGCATCTCTTTTCAGATTCTGAAGCAGACATGAGATTGACAATGCTATATCTTTTCTTTTCCATTCTAGTGAGCCTTTAATCCTCCCCCAAATATGAATGTTTTCATGGTTACATCCATCTATGGCAATACTGCCCTTTCTCCGGAATCAGTTGTGTTATTTCTATAAAACGTTTTTGATCACAAGCCATCCCTTGTTTGCTTTAGAGAAGGGACAGAAATTGGTCTGTAATATCACTGATGGACAAAGAGTTGGTGGGGATCTCAGCAGCATAGGACATCAACAAAAATAAAGGGAACTTGCTGGTCTACCTTTGTTCACTAGACTATGTTTTCTCGGGGCCATGAATTCAGGAAAGGTTTCATGATAAAGAAAGAAATCAAAAGCAGCTGGCCTCCATATAAAAGCTCTTTGTGCACCAAAACAGATGTGGATCTGTAAACAATGCAAGTCTCTTTCATCCTAAACGAATGTACACTATGCTTTGTTTTGTTTTTCAAATAAGCCAATTTTAGCATTTTGGGGGAATTTGTCATTTTCATTGATGAGAATAGACTGAGTTACGGGGTACATGAAACTGTGCTAGACACCCAAGGTACTGAGTACTTTTGATGGGGGAAAAATGAGGAATTTTTCTTATCGGAGAAATAAATCAAAACCTTTCAATTATAACTCACTGTGTTCCAAGCTGTGTGAGGAAATAAATAAACACAGTGTGACTTCTATTGTTAGACAAGTTGCTCCAATGATGCACTTTGTTGCCAAAGGGTAACACTGTGGATGTGGAACTGTGTTCTGAATATGGAGCCAAGTCTTTACTGGGGCCAATCTGAACAGTTTCCCCTCCACTTGGTAACTTTCTTGAGATAGAATTTACATAACATTCTCTAGTTCCAGTTTTGTAACTACCACCATTATTAATTTTAGAACATTTCCATCTCTCAGGAAAGAAGCTCCATATCCATTAGCAGTCACTCCCCTTGGCCTCCCCAGCCCTTTGCCCTCAGTCTCGGGCAGCCATTAATCCTTCTGTCTCTATAGACTTGACTATTTTGGACATTGAATATCAATGAAGTCATACAACATGCAGCCTTTTTACTTTCTTTATCCTCATCTCCTGTTTCACACATCCCCGCACAATATGTGACCTTTTGTGACTGATTTATTTCACTTAACATCACATTTTTCAGGTTCATCAATGTTCTAACAGGTATCATCCCTTTTTCTGGCAGAATAATGTTTGATAGACCACAGTTTGTGTATCCATTCATCAGTTGATGAACATTTGCGTTGTTTCCACGTTTTGGTTATTGTGAATAATGCTATGTGAACATTTGTGTGAGCTTCGTGTGAGCGTGTATTCACACCTCTTGAGTACATACCTAGGAGTGGAATGACTGGGTCATATGGTAACTCTACATTTAATTTTTTGAGGAGCTTTCAAACTGTCTTCCAAAATGATGACAGATTTTTTCCAAAGTGACTACATACCAACAATATATGAGGGTCCCAGTTTCTCTTTATCCTTGTCAACACTTATTATTATCTGTCTTTTTAATTAAAGCCATCCTAGGAGATGTGGCACGGTATCTCACTGTGGTCTCCCTCCACTTTTAAGTATTGTTACCATGAAGATTCCTGGCCCATCCACCCCATAGAAGCTTCCAGGGTCCTTTTAAAAAGCCCTCACTATGCCTCTGAGTTCACCTCTTGTCTTGTATCTGGTAGCTAATCTGAGGAAGAAAACATTTATTTATATACTCATCTAACATTTACTGAACATTGACCATGTCAGACACTGGAGATAAAACAAAACAAAAACACACAGTCCCAGTTCTCATAAAGCTTGCAGTCATCAGCGTAATATGGACACTTGCACAGGGAATACACAACAGAGTAGAGAATATGGTGGAGGAAAAAGCCAGTCTATTGTGGACCAACACCAGATGGCAAAATATCCATTGTGGGTAGAGGGATAGAGGGAGTAGAAGGTCATAAAGGCTCTGTGAGGTTAAGAAGTTTGGATTTTATCTAAGAACCTGTATTAAAAAATAAAGGTTCTTCTAGATAAGGGAGTGGCTTGATCCCACGATGGTAAGAGTTAGCAGACTCTATCATAACTTGACTCCTAGAGTCCTAGGGATCCTTCCAGTCTCTGCGAGGACCTCGGGAGAACTAATCCTGTGTTCTTGGCCTCAAAGCCATAGAACCGAGACTCCCAATTCCCACTCAAATCCCTTCTATAACCTCTTCCCCTTTACTTAAAGCAATGGTTCTCAAAGTGTGGTCCCTGGACCAGAATCAGTCTGGAAACTTGTTAGAAATGCAAATTCTTTGGCCTTACTCCAGATCTGCTGAGTCAGAAATTCTAGGGGTGGACCTAGTCATCCATTTTGACAAACCCTTCAGGGGCTTCTGATATACATTTAAGTTTGAGAGCCACTGAGGTACTTCAACTGGGCTTCTTCTCCTTGCAACTAGTTTACTAGCACAAGGCAGAGCATTTCCATCTAAGGAGATGCTACAAGGAGGTACATATGTCATTGCTTATGGACTTTGTGTAGGAGTCCACAGACTATTGCCCTTGGGGCAAATCCTACCAGTTCCCTGTTTTTGTAAATAAAGTTTTATTGGAACACGATTGTGCCCATATATTTAGGTTTTGTATCTAGCTTCTTTTGTGCTTTGATTGAAGAGTTAAGTAGTCATGAGAGAGACCGTGTACCCCATGATGTGGAAAATAGGTACACTGTGGTCCTTCACAGACAACATTTGTCAACTCCTGATCTAGAAGAATGGCATGATAGAAGGACATTCTGGAAAGGGAGATGTTGTAAAGGAATTCCAGAGTCCAGTTGATAAAAGAAAGCATGACTCTATGTCTGCTTATAAAACCCAGCAGCTCCAAGTATGATAATGGAAGACCCATTTCTTGATGTGCAGAAACAGCTGGACCATATTCAACCAATTCTTAAATATTTACAAAAGACCCCACTGACAACAAGACCTGGGGATCTCAAGCTCATGGACCTTCCTAAAATGCAAAGTCCACCTCCTTCTCTGTTCAGATTCAGGGGCATGGAACTGAAGTGGAGCCCAGGAATCTGTGTGCTTGTCTGGAGCGCCCTGGGGATATCTGCAGGAGCTTCCTGCACAGCCTTGGATGAGCACTGGGTTGGAGGCTGCTCGAGGGGTTCTGAGCAGGGAGTACCATGACACTTCAGAATCTGGCCTACAAATTTTATGCTGCTTTCAGAGGCTCATTTTTCTTTTTTCCCAACCATGGAGGATCCAGGCAGATGAAATCTCTCTTGGAGTCCTCTTTTCTTGGATATCTTGCTTTTTTATGACTTCTAAATCCCACCTCCTCACTTCCTACCTCAGATGTCCAGATGCTTTCAAGCATAAAGCAAGGGAGAAGCTGAGCTTTCTCTCTGCCTGGGGGTCCGCCAGGAGTCCTGGGTCCCTGCCTAAGTACTCACCCACCTTTGGGTATCTGCTCTGGGAATGACCTCAGGTTTCAGAAAAGAACATCCCTCTTGCCCATGAGGATGACTTACTTGGCAGATCTCAAGAGATGAGGTTTAACAGAATGTAACATAATTACTGAACTGTCCATGCAAGGGAAATTGACATACAGAATGAGGGGCATCTGCTTATGAGGTCATGACATCTGGACAGTGTTATCAGAGGGTTGATAGGATTATGACCAAGTCAGTCATATCACAGAGGAGCCAGACAACTTAGCATGGCTTCCTTTGTCATCGCCATGTATGTCTAAGGTCCTCAGACCTCGCATCCTAATTCCCTTTACTCATCTATATCCCTCGCTAGATTGTATGTTTCTTGTAGGCAACAGCATCATTCCTCCTTCTATCTCCAGGAGAGTGTTTTTCTTATAGCAGCCTTTCAGTAAATAACAAATGAATGAACAAATGTAAGTATGGATGGTTCATTGAGTCATGGGAACCTGTTAAACCCATGTGAACCGACCATATGATGGTGGCTCCATCTTCCTATTTAACAATCCCATCACGTTAACCATATCCTTCTAGCAATATGAACGGATTTGTCAATGTCCTTGTGGTATCAGGACTTTCTTAGAGTTTCTTTTCCAGTAAGCAAGTCTTGGAAAAGCCATAAGTAGTATAGACTTTTAAATCTAAATTCAAGCCCAACTTACTGAAAGTATCTACCTGAAGTTCTAGATCCAGAGGACTCAAAAATGGTGTTCTTCCGTCAAAGAGAAATATTTCAACTGACCACTTACTGCATTCTGAATTGGCCTCATAAACTTGGGCGCCTGGGTGGCTCAGTGGGTTAAGCCGCTGCCTTCGGCTCAGGTCATGATCTCAGGGTCCTGGGATCGAGTCCCACATCTGGCTCTCTGCTCAGCAGGGGCCTGCTTCCCTCTCTCTCTCTCTGCCTGCCTCTCCATCTACTTGTGATTTCTCTCTGTCAAATAAATAAATAAAATCTTTAAAAAAAAAAATAAGCTTGGAACTTGGTTCATTTATCAAGTTTTTTTTTTTTTTCATTTGAAGTTTACTGCACAATTCCCCTTCTCTGAATGAATCTTACTTGGCCACCAAGATGCTTCACTGTCAATCTTAGTTTGAGTTTAGTGACTTTGAAACCATTGCCACACTGACCAGCCATCAGTTCTAATAGAAACAAATGTTATTAGAGGGAGTTAACTTTAAACACCTTTCCCTGAAGCAGTATTCTGCCACTGGTATGGGTCCTACATTTGATGTCTCAGCAAGAGGTGGGGAAAAGAAAGGAGTCGGAAAATAGAAGGCTGTCTGGCCCCAAGGTGCAACCACATTAGGTGAGTAAGAAGATACCCATGCATGGGAACATTCCTACCACACAACCTCATATGGGAGATGACACAGATCAGTGTAAAATGGTGTCAGTAGACTGTACTTGTCTCCTGGTGAGTCTCCTTCTACCATCACCACTCCTTGGTTATACATAATCTTAGGTAAGTCTCCAAGCTCTCAGGGGTGCCAGTTTTCCCATGGGATGAAACAGAGGAGTTCCAAGTTCCCCTTTAGGTTAGTACCATATCCTCCAGTTACGGTGGTTGTCATGCCTCTCACTGATATAAAGACTGGTCTGCCCACAGCCCGGGGGTAAGTCCCCGTCTTTAACATGGCCTGGTTCTAAAAGATAAGCCTGGTGGACCACCGTCCCTCTCTATTAGCTATAACCTGGGGAAATGCCAAGAGAAGGGATCCATTTGCACAGAGAATTAAAGCTGAAGGGTCACTATGCCGAGAAAAGTCACATAAGACAAGATAGGACCCACACAAGTCAACGTGATGAGGGGGAAGGGACTCTGAGCAAGCCAAGGCTGTAAGGCTGGGATTAGGAACTGACAAGAAAGTCCACAGAGAGAAGATTGGAACCGAGGGAGAGGCGTGTGTGGAGCCCACAGAACCCCGTTTCTAGGGGTTCTATATTTACTAGCTTTAGAGACTCCTGTCAGCTCTCTGTACTTGCCAAGGTCCAGCCACGTAGCATCTCCTGGTCACAAGTAGCCTTATCCTGCTGAAGACATCTTGAGGTGACTTTACTCCATTGTTGCTTCTTGAAACTCCAAACAGCCTAACTAGAACGGGAGCTTGACCTCCGGGATTCTCTGAAGTTTTTACAAGGCTATCTGGTATAAACTGTGTGCTAGGCACCCAAAGAGTAAGGTGTACTAATGTAAATCATGAGTTTCCAAACTCAAAAACCAATAGCTCATTACAGCTCAAACCAGAACAGACACCGAACCCTCGTACATTCGCTCCTAGGAATATGGCCAAGATCCCTGGGCTCTGGGCTTCTCGAAGAACACTGGGTGTGGCTGCCTCCCATGCCAAAGGGACAGAACAGGCAGACATGAATCAGCCACCAGAGGGAGTAGAAACAAACCCACGGGCGGGCGATGGGGAGCTTCCCTTCTCACATTTCTCTTGGGTCACAACATTTCCACCAAGTGTGCTGTTTTCTCTGTTGCTCAGGCCAAGCAAACTGTGGTTAGCCGGACACAAAATGGGTCCCAAACAGGAAAGCACCTGTTTAGGCCTCAAAGCTTCCAATGTCAATTGCGTCACAGGGTCGCAATTTCACATCGTGTATCAGACAGGTACCCAATGGTCTCTTCCCGCGCAATGCAGGCAGTACACCCCTAAAGAAGGCTCTGGGTTCCAGAGGTTGTTTACAAATTGTTTATAAACACAGAAGGCCTTGCCCCACAGATATGATACAGGAGACCTTGGGTTTTGTGGGTCAGCCTCCCAGTGCTACTTAACCCTTGATCACACTGAACCAGAGAACCAATGCTGCTCTGTTTCTGGACAACCGAACAATCACCAAAAATGTCACTGCATCTGCTCAGGGACCAAGCGCCACCTTCTCCAGGCAGTTTTTCTTGATAAGCCCTGACCTGGACGAAGCTGCCACTTCTTCCTCCGTGTCCTCTCCCATCCCCACCACCACTTACTCCATCCCGTGCGTCTTCTCCACCCTTCCCTGAACCCTAGATCTTGCAGGAAACAGGATGAACATCTGTTCTTTATCATCCAGTGGCTGGGCATAGAACTTGTACTTGAGACATGTTTGGCCAGAGGGCATGGTGGTGGGAGCCCACCACACCCACTCTCATCCCTGCTGAAAGCCCCTTCTTGTCATCCCTCCATGGTTCGTCCTTCCTCCTATAAAGAAAGCCTGGGTCTCGGGGCTGAGCTGGAGGCAGGGAATAAGAAGACTCTGGAGATTTCTCCCTTGAAAGACAGAGAAGATCTTTCCTGGTCCACAGGGATGGAGTGGGGTGGAGGGAAAGGAAGAGATGAGAAGAGGATCCAGGAGCTCTTCTGCTGCTCTACCCGCGCTGGAGCTTCCTGGGGGCGGGGCAGGGGGCAGAGGCCTCGATTCCCACAGACCCTCATCTCTGGGTCCCCATCTCAGCTCCAGAAGGGAAGGCCAAGCTTCTGGGAGAAAAAAAAAAGCAGGGGGGATAGTCTTTTTCATGTCTAGAGCTGAATCTTTGATTCTCTGTGCTCATCGAGGAGAATCATAATTTGGAAAACACAAAAGTCTTGCATGTTTGGCCTTGGAAGTCATGAAATAATCATTGGAGTCTCAGGAGCAAGGCTTGGATCTGCCACTCACTCATTCCGAAGCCGAAGCCATCTTACCTTTGGACTACCGGCTTCACGGCTGTATCTTTGCAGCAAACTTACCTGCTCATGTCTTTTGACTACTTCGCCACCCCACGGAATTTTAGAGCGAGAGGATCTTAAAAAGCATAAAGCCGAGCTTCTTCATTTTACAGCTGAAAAACCTAGGCAGTCCCAGGAGGTAAAGACATGTGCTCAAGGTCGCACAGTGAATCAGGAGTTGTGTCAAGAGCCGAAGCGGGGTCGTCAGACCCTCAGCCTGGCGCAGTTCCACCTCATCTCCTGCTGGCCCCTGAGTCAAGCCCTGCAGAGGGGGCCCAGGGTGCGCCGTGAGTTCGGAGGAGGTAATTTTGAGTTTTAAAATTAGCTGTGGATAAGTCACACACGGATAATCAGGAGCTGCCTAGAGCCTGGGCTCTAACTGAGCTTTAAGTCAATATTAGAAGCTTGAATATTTATGGGCATTTTGGTTTGTTTCCAAAAGTGGATGAAAGCGCCATCCTTCCTCCTGTCACATAAATGGAAAACACCAGAAAGGCGGGATTTACAATGCTTTCCGAGCATTTGTGCACTTGACGTGGATGCGGGTGGACTGGAATCTGGAGGCAAGAGCAGAGGGAAGAGGGCACCGCCAGGTTTTTGGTTTTAAGGAGCAGGGCTAATTAGGGAATTCCGAATTCGCAGAGCAAAAGGTGCTGTTTGGCTGAGAGATTAGCTATGAAATTTGCAAAGCGTGATGGGGCATTTTACAGGAATGCCTTGGAGCTCTCTGGAGGAAAGGGGTAAGTTTCAGTCCCATCTCATGTGTGGCAGCCACCTTCCCGTCCGTGGCCCAGACATTCCACGGCTACTAGAAAGTTGACCCCTTGCCTTTCTGCGCGTTTCTAGTAGGTTTTCAGAGCACTTTTCCAATTAATTACATTCTAATGCAATTGTACTTTTCCCTTGGATAACTTAGCAATGATCTCGAGATCTTTAGAGAAGAGCGAGAGCTTTAGAGGGGGGAACTCTGGGACTGCAGCCTTGCTCTGTCGTTTACTAGCCAGGTGACCTTGGGTAAGTCCCCTCTTGATAAGACTCATCTGTAAAATGAGGGTCTTGCGTGCCCTGTGGGCTTGTCTGGCAGATTCGTTGAAGGAGGCGGATGGCCGTGCTATGGAAATTGTCAAGTGGGGTACCCGAGCGCTGAGTTCTCTGTCATCCCCACTAAGTGCTGGGGAGTCCTGGGCTGGGATTCAGCTTGGGGTGGGAACTTTGCGGCTCACCTTGTCACCATGATGGGCCCAAGGAAATGTGTCATAGGTGAGGCCGGTCTAGAGCAATTGCCTCCTCAGATGTCAGTGAAGGTGATCTGAGCACTTTGAACGTGTCAGGCCTTCTGCTAACACTATGCATGGGTCACACCGTGAATACTCACCATCACCCTAGGAGGACAGAATTCTTCTCCCAATTTCTCTCACGTGGAAGCTGAGGCACAGAGTGGTCAAGAAATGCCTGAGATCCCACAACTAGTGTGTGTGTGGGGGGGCAGGAAATGACACCAGGCGGGTCCCCAGTGTCCTCACTGTTAACGACAGTGGCAGACGGTATTCTCCACAGGTGGCTGCACTGGGAGCTCCCATCCCCCAAGCAATTCAACAGTGGGACCTCTGTTCATTTCCACCTCAGGGGATAGGGTCAAATTCCCCTCCCCTCAAGTGTGACCCAGGCTCAGCGTCTCAATGGTAACCATGGAATGTGACAGAAATGATGCTGTGGGACTTCTGAGCTAGGTCAGGGAGAGCCACACAGTCTGTCCAGACTCTTGGGACACCTACTCTCTGGACATTCTCTTTAGGGATATTTCATCTAAGATTTCATCTAAGATGGGTCACTCTCTGGGTGACAGATGGAAATTTCCAGAGTGTTCCCTACACCCGTTCCTGCTAAACCTTTTCCTGCCTGATCGCCAGCCCTTCAAGGTATCAGAGGGCCTTTTTCTGCTCAGAGGTCTGACTTCATAAGAGATCTGAGGAGGCAGGCTGGCCGGCCAAGGGTGGGAATTTCTGGCCCTTCACTGGGCAGGCCGGGGAAACATTCCTACATGGGGGCCTGCTTAGACCAGCAGAAAGGAGGCCCTGCCCTGCCGGGTGCTGGCTCTTAGAGGAAGCAGTAGAGCATGGCTTTTCCTCTGAAAGAGTCAAAGCTATCCTAAGGGGAGCCACCGAGACACCAGGGTCTGGACCGGTATCGTCACGGCCCGGACATTTCCCATCATGCCTCATCTTGTTGTATTCTCAGCCCTGCTCCCTGAGCTCCTCTTGGCCCGCTGAGAAACCTGAGGGTAGGACTCAGAGTCAGGAAGGTCACCTGCAGATCCCAGAGCACAGTGACAGGAAGGGAGCACGGGGTGGGAGAGGGGTTTCTGGGAGCCGATCAGGTTCTATGTCTTGGCCTGGGTGCTGCTTGCTGAAGGCACTGACTCCGAGCCTCACCAAGCTGTGCACTTACGACTTAGCGCATTTCTTCAGCATGTACAGTATGTATCGATCAAAGGAAGAAGAAAGCAGACCAGCCGTCCAGCTATGGGGATGAAACTGAGCATGGGTGCCTGAAGAACAGTCACGGAGGAATCATAGTCTGTTGGAGTGAATGAAGCAGTGCCACTTGCCAGGGGACTCCCTCAGAGACAAGGCCACAGCCTCCACGTTCGGGTCCCCGGGACCAACAGGGAGCACGGAGAAGGCATCCGGCGAATGTCTCCTGACCTACCACCTTTGGCCTCCCCTTCCTCTTTCTCAGTCCTGACCCCAAACTGACAGGAGAAGCCTTTTCAGAAGGCCCTTGGCTGACAGCATCCTGCGGTAGCAAGATCTGTGCTTCTTTATACCTATTCCCTGTCACTGTCCATAACTGAGATGACTGACAGAACAGGTAAGGCCAGGCCAAATGAAGACCCTAAAATTCCTCCAAGGGAGTTTTAGTCAAGATCTTTACCTGCCTTCCACAGCAAACCTTCCACAGAATGGTGAAGAGACAGCACCATATAACGGGTGGGTCGATGCTGGCCTAGGCGCTTACGTGTACATGCTCCTCTCAGCTTCCTGACGACCCTGTGAAGTGGGGACTGCTGGTGATCCCTTTTTTAGGCAGCTGAACCATGGCTCAGAGAAGTTAGGCAACTTGCGCAAAGTCAAACAGCTAGTGACCCACAGAGCCTAGATCAAACCCAGCCATCCGGCTCCTGTGTTTGCACAGTCAGGCTCTGTGAGGTCCTGCCTTTACAGAGGTGATGAGAATATATACTTGGGAGGCATTTTCCAAACATTTGTTTGATAAATACTAAATAACTGAACAGAGAATAGTCTATCCTGCAACGTCAAAAGGACCAGCGCTGGAGGTGGTGAGATTTATTTTCAGGGACTGGGGGTCCAGGTGAAGAGAGGCTGGAGGTGGGCGTGGCCCTTTGGATCAGAGAAAACAAAATCCTGCTCATAGAAAAAAGATCCGTCGCTATCCCTCCCCACGCACCCCCCTCTAGGATCTGAACAGATAATCAGAGCGTGCAGACATTCAACAGTAATCAATTAGTACCTACTTTAGATTAAATTGAGAATATGTAAATCGGATGCCTCATCAAGGCTGCACACAGCCAGTGATTTGAGACACAGGCACCCCAACGACGTGCTGCAAACACACTGAGTCTCTGCGACGCAGAAGGGCATGCAAATCTTGTCCCACAGCCAAAAAAAATTTCTTAGACTGGGCAACCCGCTGTATTTTACACACACACGCTTACGCGCGCACACGCTCTTTCCTTAGCCACTTTCCTCCATCGTTCCAGAGGCATGCACTTCCTTATGTCATCAGAAAGAGCCCTCAGCGTTAAGAACCCAGTGTCTGGATCACAAACAAGCAGAGCATCCTTGACCTTAACCTTCCCCCCACTTCGGGCCCTAGGGGTCTAGAAGGTAAGCCTTGTTTTGGTGGTTGGGGACTGGTTTTATTTTTGAGAGCGGTGTAAACAGAATCAGTGGCTAAATATGACTAGGGCTCTTGCTGGGTTCCTCTTCAAATTCCCAGAATGGGAAATGAGAGAAGGGACACCTATCAGGTTTCCAAAGGAAGTTCTGAGAGCTGGCCTGACGTGAGACCTGAGAGACAAACATACTCTAGTTTCAAATTGGGGAAACAGGGCACTGGATAAACCTGTCGGGGGAGGCAAGAAAAATAGAGACAGTGAGAGAGAGGCCTTCCTGGAGCAGAGGCCTTCACCAGGCTGGTGTCTCGTTCTCCACCAGCCTGTCTGTGGAGGGTCCCTGGCAGCCAAGAGGAGAAAGTCCCAACTGTCTGAGAAAATCCAGACAAAATCCCAGCCAGCAGGAAAAGGGTATTTCCAGATGGTGGTCCCGCAAGACTATCCCTGTCAAGACCTGGAAGATGGGTATTTTTCACAGAATGCGCTCAAAAGGCATGTCACGAGTGAGAGACACTGGTTGCTGGCCATGGAATATGGCGCTGAGCCTACAGAGTGACCTCTGCAGGCCTTCAAGAATGGTCTGTATGAGGGGCGCCTGGGTTGCTCAGTCAGTGAAGCAGCCGCCTCTTGATTTTGGCTCAGGTCATGATCTCAGGGTTGTGGGATCGAGCCCCGTGTCGGGCTCCACACTCAGCAGAAAGTCTGCTTGAGATTCTCTCTCTTTCTCTCTCCCCTGCCCCTCCCCCACGCCCGCCCGCCCTCCCTCTCTCTCTCTCTTTCTCAAATAAATAAATAAAAATAAAATCTTAAAATAAAAAAAGAGTGGCCCGTGTGGCCAGAAGGTTGAAAGAGAGCTGTCTGAGGAAGCCCACAAGATTTCACTGAGCCCAGGGTTAGGAGAAATATGTCAGTGGGAGCTGTGATTCTCGCCTAGTCAGAAAGCTGAAATCATTACACCATCTGAGTTTCCCTACCACCTTAGCAGTGCTGAGGGCTATATTTATCAGTTTTTATTTTTTTAAACCCAAATGAATTTAAGAGAAAAAATGGCTTTGGGGAGAATTCGAGTTCTTTCCTGATAGCAAATAACCAACAAGTATGGTTTGGCACCTCCCAGATGTTGAGCCCTAGGTGAGGCCTGGAAGTGAAAGATATATGAAAAGCATAAGTATCTATTTCATAAACAAAAAGTTGAAAAGCATTCCTTGGGTAATTTGCATCCCAATTCCGAAGACAGACGTGAGGTCGAGACATGATGGGGAAATGACAAGAAATAAGGGACGGGGGCAGACATCAGAAACGACAGAGAGCTGGTGATCTGGGGACTCTTCGAGCAAAGATCAGAGAGGAGGTAAGTTGGCCCTAACATTTGGGAAGAAAAATCTGAATTAAGGGAAAAGAGCTGAGAGTGAGGCTATTCCCATGACAGGACGGACAAGAAGAGAATACTAATGAGACCTACTCCCACTTCATGCTGAGTGCGGTAGATTGTAAAAATGCTTACAATTATTCGCCTCTCTGCATTCACTTCCTCGCAATGTGACATTGCAGCTCCTCCCCTCAAGATATGGGGTCTGGTTCCCTGCTCCTCGAATCTGGGTTGTCTACGTGACTGGCATTAGCCAATGGGACATTAACCACCGAGATAGAGGCAGAGGTTCAAAGAGGACTTAAATGTTGGGGCTCGTCCCCCTTGCTGCACTGGGAACCATGAGACCATCGTGTGGATGAGCTGGAACAATACTACCGGAGAGGCTCCAGGGAGTAGAACTGGGACAGGCTAGCCAACAGCCCGCCAACCAACCACCAAACCTTCGAGAGGGATCCTTCGTGACCATCCACCCCGCCAGATGATCGCGGATGCATGAGCCAGCCCAGCAAAGAAGCTGTACTTAGCCGACACAAAAATGAGAGCTAAATAACATGGGTACTATTTTAAACCACTGAATTTGGGGGTGGCTTTTTATATAACAACAGCTGATGCACTGGGGAATAGCTAGGTTTTTATGGAGGATGGTATGATCTCGAAGGGCCAAAAATAAATTGGGTGGTCAAGAGAAATGAGGGTCCTGAACGTGAGGAGAAGCAAAAGACAATGGAGCCCTGGAAGGTTCCCCAGCAGAGGGGTCCTTTGAAGAGAGCAGCATTTTAAGCAGTGAATGACAGATTGGAGGGGCAGAGCTGAACATGGAGAAGCCCAGCCTGCGGGGCATCAGGGCTTGTGCAAGAGGGCCCTTCAGAGGAAGGAATCGCAGGACATTAAGACAGGTAAGCCTTAAAGTAGGAAAGGATGGGGACGCCTGGGTGGCTCAGTTGGTTGGACGACTGCCTTCGGCTCAGGTCATGATCCTGGAGTCCCGGGATCAAGTCCCGCATCGGACTCCCAGCTCCACGGGGAGTCTGCTTCTCTCTCTGACCTTCTCCTCGTTCATGCTCTCTCTCACTGTCTCTCTCTCAAGTAAATAAATAAAATCTTAAAAAAAAAAAAGTAGGACAGGATGGTTTCCAAGATGCCTCTGGAGTTTATCCTTTTGAAGCCTGGGAGAAACCCCAATGTCCAGGAAACCAAAAGGAAAGTGGGGATGAGCAGGCAAATCAAGTATGATTCAGGCAGGAATTTCATAGCTGCCAAAACAAACAAACAAAAACAAATGTGAAACTCACTTAACACTGTGATTTCCTGGTAGAATCTGAATCAGGGTATCCTGTATTGTACAAGGGAGAGAGCTGACCACCCTAGCCTTCAAAAGTGCAGGGAAGGGGCTAAGCTGGGAGGCGTCCGTAGCAAGATGTCATGGACTTGTACGCTGCCCGGCCATCTAGGCTTGCTCTTGTCCGGCACAGAGTTCAGATTCTGGAGAGTGAGGATCTGATAGGGCCATGGGCCACCCAACAGCTTAGCTCCTGGGTCAGGTGTCCAGGGGTCCTCACCTACCAGTCAGCTGTGGAGGAAGATGAGTGTGATGGAGAACTCCAAATGTGGATGCCCTGATGGAAGCTGGCAGCACAGGGCTAAGAGGCCTAGGCTTCAGGGAGGGAGGACGCCAGCAAATAATGATGAATTCATTTTCCAAGAGAATGGAAGGGGGAGAGCCCAGGGCAGAGGCCAGGAGGCATGGGCAATGCCTACAAATGTGAAAGGAGAAAGGGGAACCCACTAAAAGAGAAAGGGCAGTGTGAAAGAGCCTTCCAGAAGAGTGGTATGAAAATCAAGGCTCCGCTATGTCTCGGGAAACGCAGGCCAAAGAGACCAAGGACCATGAAACAAACTCTTTGTACGTTCAGGTGACCACTGGTGACTTTTGGGAGGAGAAAAGAGAAGAATGGTTTAACCCTTTCCCTCCAGGGAAGGCAAGAAGTAAAAACACGGGAGGAATCTACACAAAAAGCGAAGGGGCTGATTTCCTTGGAGGGCCATAAGGATGGAGAGGGAAAAATCTGGGGTATCTTCCAATGGCCACAAATCAACCTTATGAATATCTTGGGCAGGGGAAAGAGCCCCCAAATCCAGACGTGCACATGTGCTATTCACAGAGTCCAAGTTTCTGTAAAGCATTCAGTCAACGGTTTTGTAACAACCGAGTCAGTGGACATGCCCTTACAGCTCACGGGGATGTCCCTGGGGCTTCCTTCAGTGCAGTTAATTTCCAGGACATGGCGCCACTAAATATTAGCGTGTCCCCTCGTGTTAATGGCAAATGGCAAGAGGCTCTCATAATTTAGATATTTTTATGGCTGTTCTGTGGAAGCTAATTTTGTCTAACAAAACCCCATTAAGTTTTAGCTCTATCCTTTTCCCTTCCTCCAACTCCCAGAACTGGGAGTTATATGTTAATTGCAGCCAGTCTATGCTAATTAGATTTCATTTCTGTTTCTTAAAGAGACAGATGCCACCAGGCCCTGCCCCAGTCATCATTCCCTCCCACCTCCATCGCCGGCTTTTCAGAGGTTAAACTCCAGACTGGATGAAGAATTCACTTAAGGCTCACACTTGAAGTTGGAAAGTGAAGGGGTCAGGTGCTTCCCTATTCCTCACAACTTCCTTTGAAGACGAAACGCTTCTTTTCCATGAAATTCTAAGGGTAGCATTTCTAATTGAGAAACAAATCAAAACACTATTAGATTCCTTAACTACACACAAAACTCAACGAAACACCCCAAGGCCTACTATAACCATTGCTTTGAACAGAAGACCCTCAATTCTGGAGCTTTCATCTACGCTCTGACAAGTTCAGGCTCATCACTGGGGGCTGAGTAAGGATTTACGGGACAAGAACTACCCAAGGAAAAGAGTAACTTCCTATATTAACGCTTGGTTCTGCTCACTGAAAAAGCACCTTCAGGGATTCGGGAGGATAAAACAATGGACAAGACAAAGATCTTACTTAAAAAGGTGTCCGTCCGGTCCACTGGGAAGACATAATAATAATGCTAGAAAATAAGTTACCTGCCATTTATCAAGCACGACTGTGAACGCAGTTTATGGGCATAATCACACTTTCATTGTCATGGCACTAGCCTGAGGTAGATATATATATGCCCATGACACAGTTGGGAAAGTTGAGGCTCAGAGAGGCAGGGTGTATCAGTTACCTCACGCCACCACCACAGAAACTCAGTGGCATACCATAATAAGCATTATTTTTAAATTGAACATGGGCCTGTGGAGCTGGTAGGTCGTTCTGCTTCAAGATGTGAGTCATCCTGGCTTGGCGGCAAGCTGAGTTCAAGTCTGTTCTGTGGGTATCGCATCCTCTCCGGACCCAACAGCCAAACCGGGGTATGTTCTGCTCATGATAATGACGGAAGCACAGAAGGACAACTAGAAACACATGATGCCACTGAAGGCCTTTGAAGGTCTACACTTGAACTCATATACTGTCATTTTCAGCCATACCCCAGGAACCAATTCGTCACATGGCCAAGGCTAATGTCAATGGATAAGGAAGTGAAAGAAATGGCAAAGCCACACAGCAAAGGCTGTGAGTTTGTAATTCTTATAGAAAGAGGGTGTGAAAACTTAAAAGCAGTGATCTAATCTGCATGCACAGATCCAAGCTGGTAGACCTGGCTGGCACTGGAACTCAGGACGGTCATGCTCCAGAGCCCTTTCATCCAAATGCTCTGCTGCGTGCAAACATCTAACAATAATAAAGCTGGGCAGTAGCAAATGAAGAGCAAGGACACACTTTAATCGGGGGACTGTGTCAGGCTTCACAGAAGAGACACCCGGGCATGAGGGTGATGAGGATTCCTGATAGGGCAGAGGCGTGGCTTCGGACCCTGCTGCAGGAGGAAGCAGCCGGAGGAAAGATGAAAGGACGTGATGTCATCACGAGACTAGAGTTTGGGGTCCCAAGGGATGACAAGGGAGTATGAGAGCTGAGCGTGGGAAGTCAAGTTCAGGATGGGGTTCTGAGCTCCAACTCATGATGTGATCTCATCTGGCATCTCTTGGGCCGGCTCTTCGCAAACCTCACCATGCATACGAATCCTCCGGGAAGCTTGTTAAGATCCAGATCCGGATTCGGGAAGTTTTGGGTGCAGGGACCTGAGATTCTGCATTTCTAACAAGCTCTCTGGCGATGCTGATGCTTCTGTCTCACACTTGAAGGAGCAAGGCACTGAGCAAACAGTCTGCCAGCCATTCAAGGTCAGGGATGAGGTTTTCTGTCTCTTTGTTTCCATACAATGTCTCTCGTGCTGGCAGATACATAACAGACCCACCGCTGTGGGTTGGATGTTGTTGCTGCGGCTGCTTTCCCTCCTCATCGACCTCCCTGCCCTCCCCCAAGTCTTCCCTGCTCAGCGGTAAAAAGCCAAGGCTCTCGGACACCTCATTGGGTTAACTGCCTGCACACCTCTGCTTTAACTGGTTTTCTCGAAAGGGAGAAAAATAAAGTGCTGCAAAAAGGCAACCTTCTATTAGTGGAGGTCTACGCAGATTCATTAGAGCTTTGGGGAAGCCATCAGAAGTTGATTGTGCTTGAAGGGGCTGCTTGTCTCCTCCCATTTCCTAATTTGATTTCACAGCTCTGCAATGAAGTCGGAATTAGAGCCACATTAAAGATGGGAAGAAGGAGGAAAAAAAAAAATCCCACCACCAGTCAGGTTCCGAAACTTGCAAGGTGCCTTCTCCCCATCTCCCTGAGGAATCACCCATTTTTATGAGGGTGAAGGTGACCTCAGGAGAGACCACGGGCTGAAAAATCATGGCTTTTATAGTTACTCACAAAGCAGAGAGAAGACAGATTACTGAGAAGGCGCCCCTTTGTGGGTAGGGGACTCTGGGAAAAGGAGAGAGGAATTCTGGAAGTCCCACTTCAGTTAGGATGCACCTTGGGAATAGGGTTTGGGTTTTGTTTTGTTTCGTTTTGTTTTTTTCTTGGTACCAGGTGAATGACACTGGGGCTCATGCCTTAAGATGTCCCAAGCCTTAGGGGCGGCCTTGAGTTTAGTTAACGGTCACAGAGTCATTCTTTTCCATTCAGATAATATTCGGGCACCCACAGCAGATGTTGGTACCCTGCCCTCATGCCTTTGGCACTCACTCCTATATCCTGTGGGTGTTTACAGGGAGCACCTCAGGATTCTATTCATGGGAGTATGTCCAGGACTCAAGGCAAGCTGGCGTTTCTACTCAGGGAAGCAGTCCTCCACCAAAGCCTTGGTGGATAAATACCCCAGCCCCCCCCCCCCCCTCTTGGTTGGAAAACTCTGGGGGCATATTCTACACTGTCTCCCAGGGGCCCCCAGCTGGACTGAGCTCCACCGGGGGAGCCCACAGAGACCACCTGTGCCCCTCTTACCCTGTATTGCCTCTTCATTCCTCTATCAGAGCATCCTGGGATTAATTTTTAAATAAATTCCTTGCACTCAAATTTTTGCCTCAAGTTCTGCTTCTAGGGGAAACTCCAACAAAGACAGTGTCCCGAACTTCTTCCATGAAGATGCCACCACTCTAGGCTGGCAAGGAGTTGGGAGTTCAAGTAGGAGCAGGTCTCTTTGAGTGAATGTGTTAGGAGTGAAAGGTGGGGGAGGATCTCAGGACAGTCCGCCGGGCAAGGATGGGAGAAAGGGGTGTGTTGGGGAGACATGGAAACTAGGTGCAGGAGGCAAAACACAGGTCAATGATTGCCAAGTGGAAAGGTGACGACTCAGTCATCATCTGCTTAGAGCTTATCCTGTTCTTGGGTTTTCACTGTGAAATGGGAAAGATTAATGGGTTCCCATAAGACAATGGGTTTGAGTTCTGCCTTGCCTCTCCCTGGCTATATATCCTCATCATTTTGTTTTTCTAAGCCATGCTATCCTTGGATGTAATTGGAGATAACAATGCCCATTGATCCAAGCTGCGTGGAGCTTGGGGTAGAGGAGAACCCTTGGGCTCTGTGGGCCTGCATATAACCCCCGGATTTGTCCTTGTCGTGAGGCCTTTGGGCAGCTGCCTAACATCTCAGAGACCACTTATTTATAAAATGGAGAAATAACATTAATTTGAATCACACAAACCAGCCTATATTTGATATTCTGAGCTACAGAAATGGCAATTTCATACAGTTCAACTTAAGACCTGCCTGGCAGGGTTTATGTGAGGATTGAAAATATCTGAGGGGTGCCTGGGTGGCTCAGTTGGTTGAGCATCCAACTCTTGATTTCAGCTCAGGTTGTGATCTCGGGGTCCTGAGATTGAGCCCCGCATTGGGCTCTGTGGTGGGTGTGGAGTCTGCTGGAGATTTGCACTCTTCCTCTGCCTCTGCCCCTCCCTACCCCCCACTTTCTCTCTCTAAAATAAGATAAAATAAAATAAAGTATCCCCAAAGCACCTAGTGTACTGACATGCACGTAGCCAACACCCAATGTAACATTATAGCTGTGATAACTACATCTTATGGTGACAGTGCCGCAGAAAAGGTCGAAGCCTGATTTCGAGTAATGAACAATAATAGCAGCCCACCGCCCAAGGACCCTGTCTGCCCGTCTGACCACCGGCCACAATCCCCGGACGTCCAGATGCTGGGAAAACATGCCGGGCTCTGTGCGTTTCTGAGCTCCTTGCGGAACACAGTTCTGTTGTCGTTGTTGTTTGTATTTCCAAATGTCCTATTGAAACCGTTGTGAATCAAAGAATAAGAGATGATTTCTGCTTCCACCTTTTGTGATGCTTGGGTTTCAAAAATACAGGAGGGCCCAGCAAAATTAACTTTATCATTTTAAGAAACAACCATTGAAACAGCCGTTGTGAATATATTCATTATTCTACAACGCCGAGCGCTGTGCACCAGTGCGCGCGGCATCTGTCTGCTCACTAATTCTCCCGTTATTATTACCCACTGAAAGGGCAGGCGGGAAAGAATTCCAGGCAATCTCCCTTGGCAGAGCTTTGCAGGTTTCATGGAGCACTGGAAACTCCCCCAAACGTGCTCCTAGAGCATTTGGCTTGCTAATCTTGTTGACATGACAGAAAAAAAAATCGAAAATAGCTAATGGCTTTAATTTTCTTATACCTGACAGCTAACCAATTCATCCCATCCTAAACAGTTACTCATCTGGCTCCCCCCTTCTTTCTCTCTCTCTCTCTCTCTCTCTCACACACACACACACACACATACACACACTCCTCTTTTCCAAACCCGTCAGTCACACCCGTGCGTGTGCGTATGCATGCGTGCGTGTGTGGGTGCAATGGGGCTTAATTTCATTTCTTTGCCTCTTGGGAAGGTCACAGATCACAGATGTAAAGAGTTTCTCAGAGGGTAAGCAGAGAGGGACAAACAAAACAGTCTGGTCGAAGTCCTCTGGCAACCAGGCACGATCCCAGCAGCATGGGGTCGAGATCACTCAAGGTAACCACTGGGAATAAGACAGAGAAACAGTAGAGTCAGACCTGGGAGGGAGGTCTGATGAGTGTCTGCAGGGCTGCAGGGCCTGGTGGTGACAGCTGTCCCTGCAAACTGTTTCCCAGGAGACCCAGAAGCCCCAGGCAGACGGGAGGATCTAGGAAGGGCACTAGGTATGGCTGTGTCAAGATCCAGAACCGTGGGGAGCACGTTGGGAGGAATTTGGTGAAGAGGTGTTAAGAATTCATTACACCTCTCTTTCCTTCCCCTCTCCTGGTTCCCATTGCTGGTTTAAACTCTAAGTGGGAGCCAGGGCTATGCATGTGAGCAGGAAAAGTGTGAGATCTGCAGCTGCGGGAACCATACCAACGACATTACACTACCCTTGCGTGTGCACGTATGCATGTGTGCGTGCGTACTTGTGTACGTTTGCATTCGCGTGCTTGTGTGCGTGTCTGTGTGTTTGTGTGTGTTAGGGGTGGGATGGCTCTGCATTTTAAAGGGATGGATTAATGGCTAAATGGCTGTTCTATGCTTTAAAGGGCCAGCTGTTTAGCAGTGAGTATTACAAGATTTATCTCTCGGAATGGTTTTTTTAAATCACACCCCCCCCCATTCCCCAGCTGGAGGCTTGTTGTTCCCCGAGAAGAAAAAAGCTTGTCTGGGTGCAGGAAAAATACCCGAGTGAGCATCTTCGACCCTCTCTGTACTGTAGGAGGCTGGACAATGCCTCTCTCTGAGTGGTTTCTCTACATTTCTTCAATGGCCTGGATCACCTGCATGACAACGACGCCCCTCAAAAACCCTGAGGCTCATTTACAAGCTCCTGGAAAACAGGGTCTTACTCTCATTTACATTTGCATCACTTCTACCTTCCGTGTTCCTGTTGGCCCCAGGCTTGAAGCAGCCCTGATCCTACCTCGACTCTCCCCAACCCCCAGATATGAATGTCCTCAGTTCTGTCCTCTGCCGCTTATGTCCTTCTCAGGCCTAGAATCTTCCAGCTCCACCTCTCCACAGGGCCATTCCAATGCTTTCTGCCTTCCTCTCGAGATGCCTATGTATGCCCATTGGATAGTCACAGAAGCGCCCTTCCTCCAAAAAGCCTTCCCTCTCTCCCTCCCCTAAGCCTCAAAGTCTCTAAGCACAAGCCACCCACCCCCAACCCCCTCAGAGATGCCATACCGAAGAGCAGGGCTCTGTCTTTTCCTGTGCCCTCCTTTCTGTCTCCTGAAGACAGGATCCGCATCCTTGTTTTCTTTCTTGCCCTCTTCTCCCTATAGCCTGCCTCCAGCTTGGGAGCCGGTGTCCAGGGACTACCGGCCGTCGATGACAGACTGAGGGACCAGCCGCAAAACCAATGGAACAAATCAGCCAAGGCCAAACGTTAAAGGCCTCCGGCAGCCTCTCCTCTTGGGCCTCTCTCTCAGGCCCCAGAAATGTTAAACTTTCAGGCTATAAAATCCAAACTCCCAGACCCAGGAAGCATCATTTTCAGCCTGAAGGAGACACCCAAGCCAGCCTCATACTCATGTATTCCTGGGCTGATACTAGTCAGGAAAGCGCTCCCCACCCAGGGACTTCCACTTCCACTCTCCTCTGATAGTCCCAGGAGTGGTGGTCAGATCGGTGGTCCAGAAGGTTCCCAAGGAAGACTTGGGTCTTCCCTGGAACTAGAGGCTACTGGCCGCTAATTCTGGGCTCCTGATCCAAAGGAGCTGAGGGGAAGGTTCAGCCCCTGCGGTGGAGGCCAGAGGACCCCACACATCCAACAGCCACAAGCCAGGGATTCCTACCGAGAACAGAGGCAGCCTGAACCGCCACCTGCCCACACATGTCCTGGATGGGATTTGCCCTTCCAGAAGAAGCGACCTAGAACTTAGTCTTTTAAAAAGCTTGCCTTTCTCTCCTTAATGAAAATCCATATTCAAACATGGGAATGGGGGTCACAGACACATTATGAAGGGATGCCCCACTTTGCAAAACCCTCGCTAAAGGACTTTTTTAGATTGTTAGTTTCCCCCCTTCCCCCAACCACTTCCCCCCCACCCCCATGTCAGCCAGTGAGAAGGTGAAAGAAGGTAGAAGTTGAGCCCACTGACAGGAGCAACTGCCAACATTAGGCTCATTCCGAACACTGACACTGGCTGTCAGTCACTGCGAGACTGTAAGCAAGCTACCTCTCCTCTCTGCGCCTCAGTCTCTGCATCTAGTAAATGGGGACAATGACACCACTTACCTCCTAAGATTAGTTTGAGACCAAGTGAGATCACTTAGGTAGAGCATGCGCAGTGCCGGGCACACAGAAAGCATTTGGAAAGCTTGGCTGTGACTTCAATTACGATTTTTAAGACCAGTGACCAATCTACAGTCAGTCTGGGGAAGGAGTGAGGTCAAATAGGCTGGTCACTTCCCAGGTTGAAAACGAACTGATTCAGCCCGCAAAGACTGAGCAAATGGTTCACGTCAACCTTCTATCACATTGAACATATACGATCTCCAAACCTCTTTTGGAGTTTGATCATTAAAACTGATCAGAATAGCAAGGCAATAGAGTTGTCCCTTAAATATTGTGCATTCCCGGGGAAAGAGAACAAAGGAATTAGGATGCAAATCCATTGTTTTTATCTATTTAGATTCCATTTCCTGATTTCCCTCTGGGACACCAACCATTCCCCCACTCCCAGGCCTGTGACTTGGGCAGGGCCCTGTGGCAGTTGCTAGAAAGCCCTTCTTCTGGTTCTGATTATGCTCTCTCTTCCCTACTCCATGTTCAGCGGGCCTCAGGACAGCACCCTGAAACCAGCCATGGCGGGAGAATTTATACCACTGAACTTGGACAATGCTACCCATGAGCTCCTCCCTCTCCCCACCCCAGAGCCCATCATGAGACACCAGAACAGCCTTGGGCTTCCCCTGTCCTGCAGACATATGACCCAAGGGCAGCCAGTCAGCATATTCTAACTTTCTGGCTGCAGTGATAGCTTCCAAGATGGATGCATGTCCAGAGCCAGATGAATGACTGGCCATCTTGGGATGTTCGCTGGAAAAATCTGGAAGAGAAATTTCTCTTTAGTGGGAGTGTAAGGAGGAAGCTGCTAGTGTCAAATTTAGCACTACACAGAAATAGTCCCACCTGAGAGAAGGAACGAGACACCAAGGGCTGGTGACCAGGGCCACAACTAACCCTTGGATTTAAAAGAAACATGACCTGATAAATTTTTCCTTCCTTTCTCCTGGGAGGCTGTTTGAAGTTGGCAACACTCAAGGGTCCCCACTAAGAGATACGTTATATATTGTGTTATATTCCCTAATGTCAGGTTTGTTTTTAAGGGTTTATTTATGAGAGAGAGAGAGAGAGAGAGAGAGAGAGAGAGTATGTGTGAGCATGAGTGGGGGAGGGGCAGAGAAGAAGCAGACTCCCTACTGAGTGGGGAGCCCGATATAGGGCTCTATCGCAGGACTCCGGGATCATGACCTGAGATGAAGGCAGATGCTTAACCGACTGAGCCACCCAGATGCCCCTCCAATGTTGAGGTTTTTTTCTGTCTGTTTACAGTAGCTAGTTTAGTGGCCAAGAATTCCTCCTATCCCTATACACACGCTCATTTTCAATGTGATTGTTGCAGTTTGTTCCTTCAAGAAAGACAGTCTGCTGACCATCCCTTGAATCTGAGCGGACTTCATGATTTGCTTTGGCCAAAAGAATATAGCAGAAGGGATGTAGTACAAGTTCTGAAGCCAGGCCCCTAGAGACCCGGCAGCTCCCCCCTCGGTTCTCTTGGAACCCAGAGACCACCATGCCCTGACACAACTGTCCGTGTAGGGGGAAGGGACACAAGGAAAGGGACACTCAGCCATCCCAGCTCTCCCCTGAGCCCAACCCTCAGCCAGCCCTGCAGCTGAATGCAGCCTGTGTGACTGCCTAGGCAAGAGCAACGAAGGTGCCAGCAGCGCATCCACTGAACTGAGAGAAATAATAAATCGTGGTCTGAAGCCACTCAGCGTTGGGAAAGTTGCTACACGGCAAGGACACTTCACGATTTTTAGCATCCAAATTTGATCTACCCACTAATGACTGGATAAAAGTCTTATGTTTGGCAAGAAAGTAGGGGCTCAGGAGCCAGACAGTTGGACTTGAGCCCTGGAGCCACTGTTCGCTAGCATGTACTCTTGAGATAGTTATGTAATTTCTCTTTGTGTCAGTGTTTCCATCTGTCAAATGGGTGTAAGACTAGCACCTATCTCATGGGGTTGTCATGAGGATTCAACAAGTTAAAAGCTCATTATAAGCCTGGCCCCTAGCTTACAGCAAGCCCTCAACAGGTGCTAGCTCTTCTCATTATTAGCGTTAGCACCCATGCTATGAGAAATAAATTGTTCCAATTTTAAGTATATGCACTGCCAAAGGGAGCGCTGTGAAAAATCAATTGAAACTCTTTGTTGGATCCGAGAACAGTGATTCTGACCATAGTCCTATCCCATGTTGAGCTTATGCGATGGCCATGGCAGGAGTCAAACCTGTCCAAGCATGTCTGTAAAAAGTGGCAGGGGGCCACCATCAATCTGTTAGCACTGGTGATCCAAGAAACCCCTGGGAGAGAACTCACATGAAGTCTGTTCCAAGGATTACCTCATTTAAAGTTCACAACAGGCCCAATAAGTAGGTGTTGCCGGTATCCTTTATTTGCAGGTAGAAAAACATGGGCTCGGAGAGGTTAAGTTACCGATCAAAGTCACACAGCCAGTAAGGATGGAGTCAAGGATTCCAGCCCCGACTGACAAATTGTAGAGCCTACACTCCTAATCTCTTACCATACTGCCCTGACTCGTGGGCAGGGGTTTGGAGCTGGCCAGTACTGCAAACCTCCACTAAGACGATCACGGAAATCCTCTATCCTCGGTGGCACACCGAACAGTGGGGAGAGCCTGGCAGTTCTGTTCCCAGCCCTTTTATGGCCCACGGGAGATGGTTCCTCTACCCAGACACCAGCCATCTGGTATAGGGTTTTGGCCCCCAGGTCACACACCAGCGGTTGCCTGCAGCAGCCAGTGCCTTTGACAAGCACTGAGGGTGAAGAGCACATTTTGGCTTTGGCAGGGATGAGAGACGGCTGCAGCAGCTGCAGGGGAGGGGGTCGGCAGTGATGCCACAGGCCACCTAAAGCATGAGCCTGCTGAACATAGTGGGAAGGCTCAGAATCATTTGGGAGCAACCTGAGGGGCTCTGAGTCCCCATAAAGCACATGGGAGTAGAGCCAGAGACACTCTGCCTTTCCTGGCTGGGCCTGTGATGCTCTTCTTATGCCCAGAAACTTTGCACTATAGAAGAACAGGTCAACCATGGAGCCAGGTGTTGGCCATGTCAGCAGCCATGGAAAAAATCTCTATCCCCAGGAACATCTCCCCCTGCCAATCTCCAAGCCTCCGGAAGCTCCAATCTGTTCTTTGGGGTTAAGATAACATCTTCAGAAATTGCCTGGTAGGAGGCAAACCTAACAGCCTAGCCTACTACTGTCGTAATTATTACCATTAATAACAGTAACCAACATTTATACACTACTACTGGTTTATCAGACTCTTTCCCATCTAAAGGACTCTCTCATCAGCCCCTGACAAAGGTAGTATCCTTATTTCAAAGATGAGGATGCCAACTCAGCCAAAAAATGTGCTCAAGATCTAACCAAGAGTGAGAGACAGGAACTCAGTTCAACTCCTTTATCTCCCATGATGGTTAATTTAACATGTCAATGTAATTGATTCATGGGGCATGCAGATATTTTGTCAAACATTATTCTGAGGATGTCCAGAAGCAAAGGGAGGCGGTGTTTCTAGATGCAATGAATTTTTGACTTGGTAGACAATAAAGCAGATTGCTCTCCTGAATGTGGGCCTTGCCTACTCAGTCAACGGCATGCCTAGACCAGAAAGACTGGGTAAGAGGAAGCTCCTTCTGCTTGACTACTTGAACTAGATGTTGGGGTTTTCTCCTGCCTTCATATTTGAGCTCAAACCTCGGCTTTTCCTGGGTCTTGGGCTGGCTAGTTTCTGGAGTGGAACTGCATCATTGGCTCTCCTGCTTCTTAGGCCTTTGGGCCCAGAATAAACCAAACCATTGACTCTTCTAGGTCTCCAGCTTGCCAGCTGTGTATCTCGGGACTTTTCAGCCTCTACTGCCACAGGGGCCGATTCTTCATAATAAATTCTTACATGTACATGCCCATTAATACCTCAGCACACGCCAATTTCTGACTCCCGGAGAGTAGAGGTGTGTGGCAGATTAAACGCGGCCACACATTCCTTGGCACTTTTCCCATTGAGAAGTAGAATCTAACTTCCATCCTCTTAAATCCAGGCTGGTCTTAGCGACACACTTGTAACCCTCTGTGTTGTACCCCACTGGATCCGGGCCCTCTCCGGGTCTGACCTACAGAGCTCTCATGTTTTGTTGTTGTTGTTGTTGTTTGTTTGTTTGTTTGTTTTTGTCTCCCAGCAAGCCCAAACCTGACTTCCAAGGCTGGCCCAGACCCCCTGACGGCTGCTCTCCCAGCTCCCGTGCTCTTCCTCCATCAAGGCGTTATGGGTGGCAGTGCTGCCAGTGTGCTATCAAGGTGTTATGGGCGGCAGTGCTGCCAGTGTGCCTCTGGGATTCATGTCTGTCTCCCTCCCTCTAGGCTGGAAGCTCCATGAGTTCGGGGGCTTTTTTTTCTCCCAAGACCCGTAACATCACTTTGTCCTTTTGCTAAAGTCCATATTTAAATTACACATACTTTGAGACTAGTGTGAGCAAGTCACTTGTCTTCCATGGGAAAGTAATTCTGGGGAAAGCCTATATAGACGTTTCCCTTTTCAGAGACTTGGGGATTCATGAAACATGCAGCCATCACACACATCAGGGCTATAAAATTCTCCAGCTGTTCGCACCTCTCTGCCAGTCATCGACTCGTCTAGGAGGCCAAACAGTTCTATAGGCATTCACTCATTATTTATCCACTTCTTTATTCATGAAACAAACACGGATTGGACACCTTCTCATTGTTTGGGTACTTGGGGGGAGGACCCAGCTAAGCTGTTACAGCCCCTGAAGTCACGGAGCTTCCAGCCTAGAGGGAGGGAGACAGACATGAATCCCGGAGGCACACTGGCAGCACTGCCGCCCATAACGCCTCGATGGAGGAAGAGCACGGGAGCAGAGAGAGCAGCCGTCAGGGGGTCTGGGCCAGCCTTGGAAGTCAGGTTTGGGCTTGCTGGTGGTAGAATAGTTCAAACTGAGATCTGAAGGATGGTTGAGGTTGGGTGGGTACAATGCCTGGGTGTGAGCCAGAGCAAGGCCGTTGCCCAAGGCACGTGCCTCATCCTTGCTGGCTCCAAATCCCATCTTACCGTGAGCGGGAATGTCCCATCCCCCATGCTGTGAATCTGGCCAGGCGATTTTCCAAGCTTCACCAGAATAAGTTCCGGGCTGTGTCCACAGCCACACCAGGTGGCTCCATGTGCCTGTGTTCTCCCACCGGCCACAAGCTGCAGACCAATGGGGTACCTGGATTCCTATCAGCATGACTTCTATGGGATGGAATGGTTTCCCTCCCCTTCCTCCTGGAAAAAAAAAAAAAAAAAAAAAAAGATGTGCTGAAGTCCCAAGCCCTAGGACCAGAAAATGTGGCCTTCTTTGGAACTGGGGTCTTTGCAGGTGATGAGCTTGAGGTCATTAGGGTGGGCCTTACTCCAATTCGCCCGGTGTCCTTATAAAAAGGGGAAATTTGGACAGGCACGCAGAGAAGGCTGTGTGATGACTCAGAGATACACAGACACAGCGGGAAGACAGCATGAAGGTCAAGGCCAAGACTGAAGGGATGCCTCTCCAAGCCAAGGAGCAGCCTGGGGCCACCAGAACTGGAGAAGGTGAGGAAGGATTCCCCTAGAGCCACTAGAGGGGGAGGACGACGCTGTTAACACCTCAGTTTTGTGTGTGTAGCCTCCAGAACTGTGAGTCAATCGATTTTTATCATTTTCCATCACCCGGTGTACTGGTGTGCAGCACCTTGTTGCCGCAACTCTAGCAAATTCCGACAGGGATGGAACCCCACCCACAGAGCTGTGGTTAGGCATCCGAAGGAGCAGCTCCTGCCCTAGGGCAGGAATGTTGATCATCCAGCTCAGACTGCTCTCTGGGGAAACAGAGCAGAGGACACAAGCAGAAGCTGAGAGCCAGGAGGCTTCTGGAGCAAATCATGGCCCCCCTAAAGATCAAGGAGGTGACACAGATGTAATCTGTATGATTTTTTAGGGCAAAAGAAGACGGAGGTATCAAGGGTGATTCCCACCACCCCCACCCCCCCACCCAGCCACCCGTTCCAGACTTAAGGACCTGGTGATAGCAAAGGTAAAGACGGCCACAGGCTTTCTCTTCCACCTAATCTCACCAGAGAACCTATAACTGTATTCTCAAAACCCTTTGGGCTTTTCTCCCTCACTTGATGGCTAACTGAACAATGAAAAATGTCTTCTCATTAGAGAAGCCATTACTCAGAGAGAGTGGCAAGCATAGAAAAAAAACTGAAGTCAGATGGGCTTCTTCCTTGTGCTGCAAACCTCCCTCCTCACTTGTAGTTCTCAGAGGAGGCCAGTTGGAGGTGGTTATGAAGTGGAATCCTGAGAAGAGCCCTCATGACCCACACCCTCTCTCTTGGGGTGTAGGTGGGCCTGACCTAATCAGGTGATACCTTTAGAGCAGGTGAGAGAGCTCAGTCAGAGATTCTGCTGCTGGCCCTGCAGGAGCAAGCTATCAGAAGCAAGTCCTTTAGGTGCAAGGAACTGAATGTGCCCAATGGCCACATGAGCCTGGGAGAAGACCGTGAGCCTCAGAAGCTGGCCACAGCCCTGGTCAACGCCTTGATTACAGTCTTGTGAGATCCTGAGTAGAAGACTCAGGCAAGCCATGCTGGACTCGTAACCCAAGGAAACCATGAGACAATAAGTGGCTCTTCTTTCAAGCATCCAGGTTTAGAGAAATTTGTTATGTAGTAACAAGTCACTGATATAGGAACATTACTGACCCCCCCGCCCACTGCTGGCCAGATTAAAAAATGGAACTGACCCTTCCTTATCTTCTTCCTGCCACTGCATTTCCACCCATGAAGCATGTGCTAGATCCGGTTGAGGTGTTTGGGCAATAACAGCAGGTGCTGGAATGTTCGGCTGAAGGCATGATGCACAGGCAGGAGAAAGCCTAATAAAGCCCCAGTGGGATTCCTTCCCTCAAGGATGAAGGTGGACTTCTCCATTCCTGGGGCTTCTGCTGCCTGGCTGGCGTGGGTTTGGGTTTGGGGGAGGGGCGCTGGGAGACAAAGACAACAAACGCAAGAAGGGGTTGGCCATCCTGGGTCCTAGAAGGTAAAGAGAGAACAACGATTCACTCTCCCCAAGACAGCAGCCTTCCACTGAGACTCCATGGCCTCCAAGGTGGAACAGGGAGGCTTTCTGGAGCTCCCGTGAGCCCAAGAGTCTGGGTGATAACGTGGGCGGGGGGAGGCAGTGCGCCCTGGGTGAGGCCTGTGTTCAGGTCTCGGTCCAACTCTCCTGGAGTCCTGATCTGTTTTTCCAGAAAGCAGAGCTTGAGACAGGGTGCAGGCTATGTATTTCCGAGGTGATCCCTGGGAGCAGGAGTGAGGCAACAGAAGTGTGCACCATCGAGGTGTAGTCACAGTCTGGAGTTTGATGGTGGGGGTATTTCCAGGAAGTGTGCAGCATGCCTTCTGGAAGAGTCCACTGGGGAGCTTGGTGACTGAGCGGTTATCCACTGGCGTCTGCTCTCGCAGGGATGGGGACGGTTTACCCCAAGTGTGTTCACTCCCTGACACTTCCCGTTGATTCCTGCAGGTTTCCACAGCTTCAGAGAGAACTCAGAAGTTAGGAGAAGCAGAGAGGTGGCAAGTGAAAGTGGGCCTGTGTTCACTGGGGCTGGTCCCCGCAGCTTCCTGGGGTCACAGGCGGCCGGGGAGGGGGCCCAGGGCACAGAGAACACCTGCTCCATCTGAGAAACCGAGGGAAACCCTGGCAGTCGAGCAGAGCTCCCTTGAGAAGTCAGTTCGGAAAAGCTTCCTTCTCTTTCCCATCTATGTGTGCACAGAACTGCACCAAACATTAGCAGTTTAGGCAAATCACTGAGCTCAGCCCAAGTCCATTCAGGGGCCACCCAGGTTCAAAATCCCTAATCTAGAAGAAGAGCAGGATTGATTTCTATATTTCACTGCTAGAGGGGCTATCTTCTTCTTTTTTTCTTTTAAAGATTTATTGATTTTTGAGAGAAAGAGAGAGAGAGAGAGAGCACACACAGGGAGGAGAATGAGAGGGAGTGAAATCCTCAGACACCCCACTGAGCGCGGAGCCCGACGAAGAGCTCCATCCCACGAACCTGAGTTCATGTCCTCAGTCCAAATCAAGAGTCGGGCACTTAACTCAGGCACCCCTAGAGGGACTGTCTTGATGCCTTCAAGTCCTGGGACAGACAGACTCTACCATGTAGGGGTTCTGACCACACAGCACAGCCCCACGAGCCCCCCGAGAGCTCTGAGTGCGGCCAGGGAGGCCCACGTGCGTGGTTCTCCTTGGTGGAGGGGGAGGTGCAGCCCTGCTAGGAACGAGGATCCAGATCAGAGGGTTCTAGTGACTTAAGACAAAAGGAAAATGCGCAGAGATGTGGGAGGAGTTACAGAACCAAGAAGGAAACTTGAGACACCCAGAAACTCACAGCAGGCACCAGAAAAGCAGCACGAGGGAAAAAATAAGAGCTATCTGAACCGGTGGGACCTGGACCCCCAGAGAAAGGGTCCCAGAATATGGGGTGAGCCACCAGGAGCTTGCATGTTTTTCCCTACTGTCACTGCAGCAGATTACAATAGTGACTTAAACCCACACCAATTCCCTACATTAACAGTTCTGGAGTCTGAAATCAGTCCTATGGGGCTAAAATCAAGGTGTCAGCAGGGCTGTGTTTCCTCAAGAGGCTCCAGGGGCCAATCTGCTTGCCTTTTGAGACTTATCTAGAGGCCTCAGGCCGGCCCTGGCTCATGGCGCGACCTCCGCCTCGTGGCAGGCTCTACTGTTTTCAACAGTGGCTGCCGACTGTGAGCCTCCCACCCCCCTCTTCCAGGTACCCTTGTGGTTAAGCTGAGCCCACCTGGATCATCCAGGAGAATCTCCCTCTCGAGATCTTTAACTTCATGCCTGCAAGCCCCCTTTCTGTGGTTACTGTGAATGAATGCAATCATAGGTCCTGGGGCTCAGCACAGAGACAGATTTGGAGACCATTTGCGCACCGCCGAGCTGTAGGGGCATGACGTGGCCCCTGCCAAAGGTGTGAACCTAGAGTGGGCTGGGCCCCGGAGTGTCCCCTCCTGGCACACTCCAGATCTCCTGCCAGGGCTTCCTGTTGTCAGAATTGTACAAGAACTGCCCTGGCAAGGGCACCAGGTGACACAGTCCTCAAGGATGAGAACGGTGGAAAATGGGGGGGTGGGGTCGGGTGAGAAGGGGAGAACAACAAGCCAGTGACTGTGGCTTAAGAGGGGGTGGCATTGATTCTGGTCTGCTCAGGTAAATAAACGCCGGAGGGACTCCTATCCCAGTTCCTGTCTCTGCTTCCTTGATGAAGGCCAGCTGGGGCAACGATCCTGGCTTCCTTCAGCAAAAGTCAGCACTGTATTCAAGTCCTCTAGTTCCCAGTCCTTCCTGCTCTCTAGAATTCGGCTTCAGTCTCGCCTTCTCTGGGGATCCATCTTGGATGGCTTCAGCCAATGACTGTCCGCTGACTGCATTGCACGTGACCATTCATCCATTCATTCAACCAACATTTACTGATCATCTGTTCTTGTACCGCGCACTGTGCTAGGCCCTATGGAGCACGGCCCCTGAGCAACACACAGTCCCTGCCCCCCAAGAAGCCCACAACTGAACAGAGAAGATTGTCCTCTGAGAAGGCTGAGTGGAAGAAAGAGCTCGTGAGGAGGCCCCCACAAGATCTGTACTACTCGCAGGACAAAACTGGAAACATCCCAGGGAGAGGACCTGCCATCAGCAAATGTACCAGCTGGTGAAGAGTCTTGCAGTGTTAAGGGGGGAGAGGGAAGTTCAGGGAGGTTGGAACTCGGGGAGCAGTAGGTGATGTGGTGGGAGATAGGGCTAAGATGCAGGCTGGAGCCACATCGAGGACTTGCACACCATCCAAGGACTCAGGGTGTTTTCCTATCCCTAATAGGAAGCAGCACATGCTTTTCAGCAGAAGAGTGACAGTTTTCAACAGTGTGACACCTTGGGTCTTTGTATACGATTGCCCTCAATGGAAGGGTTGTATTCTCTAAGACTGGTTAGATCCCATGGTGACAAGAGGGGGCTAGTGCCCCGGGGTGCTAGTGGGGTTGTTGACAGGCAAGCAGAGGCAAGATCTGAGCTCCTCTCATGGAGCTGACTGGGAGGAGACAGACCCGGGAGAGTAGAAGAAAGACATCATGCAGGAGAGGCGGGGTTGGGTTCTGGCCCTGGATCATTAGGTCAGGTTTCAGTGGCGGGGGGGGGGGGAAGGGGTTGCTTTAAATCTGGCATTGGGACCCCTATTTCCACAGGGGCGGCTATCCTGAAATATATTCCATACACTTGGCCCCTCAAAGGTCAAGGGGGCCTGCTGCATCAGGGAAACGCCTGGGTATGACAGACATTAGCTGGTTCATCCATTCCTTCCTTTGCTAAACATACTCTGAGCACTGCTAGGGGCCAAGGACTCAGAAATAGGTCAGCGACAATTGTTTGGTCTGAGAACATTCCCAGCCTGGGTTATTGTGGTCTGCAGCAAGGCGGCAAGCAGGGGAGGGAGGTTGTCGTGTCCCTGAAAGGAGCTGCAGCCAGAGCAAGCCTGGTTGCCACGGGTGAGGCCACCCACACCCCACTGCATGGGGTTCCCAGTCCTCCCCACTCCCCACTGCAACGGTGGCGGCTCTCAGCCTCCCATTACAATGAAGAGGGCTGGGAAGAAGCCAAGCCCTGTCTTTGCCCCAGGCAGGGAATGTGCTCGCTCAGCTGGGACTCAAACCCAAGACAATCGTGGGCTTGTCAGGGGCTTGGCGAGGAGACTCAAGGAGGGTTTCTCTTTTCTTTCCTTTTAGCCTTTGAGAGCCACTCTAAAACTGTTGTTTGCTACTTAATTAGAGGTCTCAAACTACCCCGCATTTGAGAAAGCAGAAAAGAGGAAGAATAAAATGCGTAGATTTCTGTTATGGTCCCAGATGATCAATGAGAATGGCCTCAAATTTTAAAGTTAACACAATCGAAATTGCAGATGTTCAATCAGATGGAAGATCGCGGGGCCAAGTGAGAAGGGCTATTTACCAAAGCGAGCAAAGGTTTTGTAAGCAGCAGGCCAAGAGTCTTACAAAGGAACCCACAAAAATTGTGCAATGAAGCCGGCCCCCCGACCCCTCCCACTTTCAGCACACAATCTCTTCACACCATGAATGATTTGAAGGCTGCATGCTTGTGGATTGCCCTGGTGAAGGTTTCGTTTCCAGCTTGAGAAAACCCATGTCAGAAAATCGTCCTTCGGCGTTCTCGGAGGAGAAATTAAAATAATCACCACTGAAAGCGTCCGATTTGGGGTTTTCAAAATGTATGTGCAAATAGATGTCAAAAAGGGGGAAAAAAGATGGGAATATGATATAATCAAAATGTTATAAACTATATGGGTTGAGGAATTACAAGGATTTCTATTTCCTTCTTTGACCTTTGAAATTTTCTTGCATATTAACTTTTTTCCATCATGATAAAAAAAAGGTGTTTTTTTTTTCAAGATACCTTATGAAAATCAGTCTCCTTTTCTGTAAAAAGGGGATAATCTTGCCTCATACAAGATTCACGAGAATTCGATGACACAATCTCCAGACTGATCTGGTTACAGACCCTGAGATGCGGGAGGCAAGGGATAGATGGGTAACTGTGCTTGGGAGCATCAATTGGCATTACCGGTTTTTAAATTGCATACTTGTTTTTTAAACAAAAGCACAAACTGCCCGGCTAGCTCAGTCGGTAGAGCATGAGACTCTTAAACAAAAGCACAGGGCGCAAGCTTTACCGCAACGTGGCAGGATACTTGATGAAGGGAATAATCTGCAGTTGGACCTTGCGGCTTTAGGAATTTCTCCTTCGTGGCTCCCTGCAGGAAGATGAGCAGGGCGCTCCGTCACCGCTGGGGCTCTGGGCAGGGATGCTGACCGTGAGAGTTGCCAGGCCCGGGATGAGGGATAGGAAGTGCAACTCTAGTGACTTGTTTTATGGAAACTTGGAGCCACAGAAAAGAACTGCCTCGATAACATATGGATCTGTGTCTGGGTGGGGGGCTGAGGGGAGTCAGCGTGAGGACACGGAGGAGGAGGTTTGAAGTTCAAGGATTCTAAGAGGGAGGAAAGCCCCCGTAAGAGGGAGGAGAGGGAGAGACTATTTGAGATGCTTTGGGGAAAGAGACTGGGTTTTTGCAGGTCCTGACAGTGAGGGTTGGGGGGGGCGGGGATGAGGCCTGTTTCCACGCACAGCCACTGAGTCAGGTCTGGTCCTCCTGTGGGGTGGCAGGGATGGAGATCTAAACGATTTCAGCATAGACCAGGGAGTTTTATGTATGTGACAGTTTCAACTTGAACCCTAGGGACCATCAATTGTGTATTGGAGACACCCCACCCAAGGAGAGCTCAGCTGCCTCCCAGAGGTGGATCCTCCCAAAACAGCACCCGTTGCGTTTCGATCAGCACTTAAGACTTTCTCGATTAGTACAGACTATCAGAAATGGGTTTTCATTGGTGGAATAGCAGCGTGTGAGCTAGCAGGAGGAATGCCAGAAATGGGCTCTCTTCCCACCGGTAGCAGATACTGATCGCATGTGACCCACGTCCCCTCGCTCTCACGCTTGGGGCATACCAGGCAATGCCAAGGCTCGGCGACTGCCTGGCCTGGCCTATGGGCTTGCTCTCGTCCCTGGAGCCCGCTCTGCTCCACTGTGTGGCCACGGAGCCTGTGCGACAGGCCAAAAGTGCCTGGAAATTAATTCCTTCAGAGTTGCCCTCATGCAATCGTTAACCAGAGTTGCCACATAAATTCTCCAGCTCCCTTGCTCTTCAGATAGGATCACCCTCATGCCTGTGTTGCACACTGGCTCCCAGGATTTTTCCTACAAATTTAAGCTCTGGCCACCTCCAGTGGTAACTGGCTTGACAACATGCCTTTTATTGGCTGGCTTTCTTCCTGAGGCTCCCTTATCCATTCTCTTCCTGGGTGCTCCTTCACCTCCGAAGTGGACCACCTGGCTTAGGGAAGAAACAAACTGTCCCCTATTTATGGGAGAAGCCCGTCAGAGGCCCACATGCACAGACAGCTCTAGACCCAAGCTCTAAGTGATCTTGTCCCCAGCCTTAAAAAGAAATTCAATGGCATGACTTAAGAATCCTGCCTCTGGAGTTTTGAGATGGGCCTTGAGTGGATGTTTCAAGCAAGGTGGTGCTTGTGGCCCCTAAAAGGGCAGAGACTTGAGACTTCCAAGCTACGAGCTGTCTAAACTGTGCTTTCTTTAAAAAAAAAAAAAAAAGTTAATAAATTTCCATGCAAGTGGCAGAATTTGTTCAAAGCCTTGCATTCTGTTGGCAAGGTTATAGGAAGAGATGCTAATGCTTCAGTATCTCAAAATTTCCGGTGGCTGCAACTGCCTACTGAAAAGGACCTAAGACCTGTACAGCTTGGCTGAGACTGCTTTGGAAATGCAGGACAACAGGTTATTGAACACGAAGGTTGAGCTATCACTGAGTACTGAACATGCCCCAGGGTCCCTCCTCAAATGCCGTCTGCAGGAAGCGCTCAGACTTTTCATACAGCCTTGAGAAGGGGGCAGGTAGATCCCAAGTAACTTGAGACTGAACTTCCCACCCATTTAGTCAAATACAGGTACATTTCACTTCTTGCACTCAGCTCTGTAAATTAAAACTAGTCCCTCCAACACACTGACAATTTACATTGTTCGTGTTTGTCTACTACCATTAACTGACCCTGTGCTGCTGCCCTGAGCCATTGGATTTTCTAAAATGTCCACTGATTGGACCTGTTCTTGAACTCTTCCCACCTCCATCATGGCAACCCTAGACCTAGTGTCTGTCGTCTCTGGCCAGGACCCCCACACCCTCCAACCTGTTCCCCTGACCACTCATTCTTGTGACCATCCACCCCACAATCCTTTCTCCTCACTTCAGCCAGAGTGACCTTTCAAATTCCCAGCTCTGAGCGCCTGACAGCCCCTGCCTTCATCCATTTGGGCTGCTATCGCGAAATGTCATAGACTGGTAGACTAGGGTGCTTACCGATCACAGACGGTTACTTCTTACAGTTCTGGAGGATGGGAAGTCCAAGGTCTGGACACGGGCAAGTCTGGAGTCTGGTGGGGGCCTGATTCATAGACAGCTGCCTTTCTACTATGTCCTCACGTGGGGTAAGGAGTGAGGGAACACCCTGAGGCCTCTTTTACAAGGGTACGAATCCCATTCATGAGGGCTCACCCTCATGACCCAGTCACCTACCCAAGGCCTCACCTCCTAATGCCATCACCATGGGGCTAAGGTTTCCATATATGAATTTTGGAAGGACATAACACTCAGCCTATAGCACCCTCCAATGTCTTCTCATTGCCATAAGAGAAACCCTTATAACTAAATCCAATCCGACGTTTCATAATGTGGCCCCCACTGACCCCTCCTGGGACTCTCTCAGCACTCCCATGGTCTACCTTTCAGGTCCATACTGTAGCAGAGATCTTCCAGCTTCTGGATTTCTGCCTGATTCAGTCTTCCTATCTAAATCAATCTTACCTGCCTTGCCCACCCCTCCCATCTAGTTACTCTTACTGGTCCATCACTCACCAGTCCAAAGGCTCTTCTTCAGGAAAACCATCCCTGGCACATCACCAGTGCCAGCTTGGATCAGGACTACTGGCCAACCACAGTAGGGTGAAAAATGACCCCTCCAAACATCCCAATCTCTGCAGCCTGTGAATGTCACCTTATATGGCAAAGCTTTTGCAGATGTAATTAAATGAAGGCTCTTGACATGGGGAGATTATCTTGGGTTTTCCAAGTGGGCCCTGAATCTTCATAAGAGCCAGAGGGAGATCTGATACAGAGAGAAGAAGGCCACGTGAAGACAGAGCCGAGAGATAGGAAGATGCTGGCTCTGAATTTTGAAATGATGCAGCATGGGTCAAGGACCACAATCAGCCACCAAAAAGTGGAAGAGATGAGGAATTAATTTTCCTATAGACCTTCCAGAGGGAGCATGATCCAGTGGTATTAATTTTGGCCGTTTGGACTCCAGGGTTCAGACAGAATCAATGTCCTTGTTTGGGCCACCAAGTATGTGGTGACTCATTACAAAAGTCTCAGGAAACTAATATATTTACATAGCAGGCTTCGGAGTGGGTGCTCTTCTTTGGCTGAGGCCTGTTGGTGCCCCCAACCAAGTGTTCTTAACTTGGGGTCCATGGGCTACAGAATCCAGAAGCTCCATTCCTTTGGAAAAGAAAGAGATCACATATTTCTTTTCACTCAATCTTATTAAAATTTAGCATTTCCTTCTGTTTGTAGGCAATATTGTAAGCAATAAACCATGGTAGCACTGACTGCACCTGTGACTTTGTGTTGCCAGTGGAAATCATGGGCACTTCCATGATCCAGTCTTTGCAAGTATCTTAATTTATTACAGTGACTCGACTCTACCTCAAAATTTACTGGACTCACAATTGGATCTTGTCATATAATGAAACAGATCTATCAAGTCGTAAATGTGTTCTTAAAATTTTTTGGTAACTATTGCAACTTGTTTCCTTTGTGAGCATATTATTTTATGTACTTAAAAACACTCTCTGATAAAGGGTCGAAAGGCCTCACTAGGCATTAGGGGGTCTGCAATGTGAAGACCATTAAGAAGCACGCTCTGGACTCTGTCTCTGGAAAGGCAGAGATCGTGTAGGCTTTGCTCATTATTCTGTCCTGAGCATCTGGAAGCAGACCAGCTATGCAGAAGGGACCTCATCTCTATTTACTGGATAAATAAATGAACTTGTGCACGAATCATCAAAAAACTGTGGAAACGGTACAGAGAAAGGAAATTCGACACCGAGAACATGTCTTTGCCTCAAGAAGTCAACACACAAGGAAGAACGATCTAGAGCACCCACAGAGAGGCTTGTTTTGTTACTTCCGCCAGAAGTAAGGAAGAGTTTGCTGGTTTTGAAGAACTGTATCCTCTTTAACCAAGAAACTTCTCACGGACCTGGAAAAAGAAACAAACATTACCCTAGTCCACCAGTGTTCCAATTATCTACTGCTGCCTAACAAACCACCATTTTCTTGAGCTCATGAATTCTTCGGGGCAGTATTTCAAAGGGGGCACAGCAGGGATGGCTTGTCCCTGTTCCACCATGTGCCTCAGGTATGAAGACTCGAATGGTCGGGTGAGTCCATGTCTAGGGTCTGGAATTATCTGGAGGCTTCTTCTCTTACATGCTCCGTGCCTGGGCTGAAGTGATTCAAAGGCTGGGTTTCTCTGGGATGGTTGACCAAACAACAAAACAAAAGAAAAATGTACATATGATCTGTCCTTCTTTGTGGCTTGGGCTACTCTTAGCCTGATGACCAGGTTCTCATCCCAAGCGAAAGTCTTCAGAGAATAAGCATTACAAGAGACATAGAGAAAGCTGCATGGCATTTCGTGACCAAGGAGAGGTCAGAAGTCACATATGCAACATATTTCCACTGTCCTCTGTTGGGCAAGGCAGTCCCAAGCCTGTCCAGGTTCCAGGGGAGGGGACGCAGACACCCATGACTGAGTAAGAGGAATGTCAAAGATTTTCAAGTACCCCTCCTTTTTTTCTATCTGCCACAGCCAGGTTGGGGTAAGAGGTGTCCAAGATAAATCATCCATGTATTTGAAATCCTATAGAAACTTCCCTCGAATGAGCGGAACCCTCATTGGATGCAGACAAAGCTCTGGATGTTTGATATGGAATCAGTTCAGGAATGATTCATGTGATTGTTGCTGCCACATGCAGAGGATAAAATGCAAGGGGGAGACAGCTGAAATATTAATCTATGGAGACCTGTCTTTTCATGGGGTCTTATAAATTATACAAAGCGAGTCACTGGTTCTAAGTGGATTAGCTGCCCATCATGTAGGCAAGGTCATGGCCTGTGCTCCAGTTCAGGAATATTGTTCCCCTCCAGTTTAAATGATAATATATCTGGAGAAAGTTTGAACTCAAATGCAAGGAGGAAAGCGAAGCTAAAATCTTACCACAAAACCAAATGCATTTCCTCTCCTCGAGGTACGGCGGAACTTCCCCCAACTCTGGAGGAAGGAAGTCGGAAGTGAAAAACAAATCCAGGTTTTACTGAGGTGTCGTCCACACAGTTCCTGCTCCATCAGTTTCCACAGATCCTTCTGGGAGCCCCAATTCAGTGACTTCACAGTGCTGGATCCCGGGCTTTGCAAGTTGTTGGATGATTAGTATAATGCCATTAGCATGATGATGATTTTCATAATTATGTGATCATATATCATACTTGAAGAGTTCTTTTAAATTTCTGGAGGAATCTGAACAGCTATTATCTCATTTTATCTACATAATCGCTCTGTGAGATAGAAAGGACTAGTAAAGCCATCTCACGGATAAAGAAAATGACGCCTTTTTCTTTTTCCAAACGTTCTCTGAGAAGCTTTCCTGGGCTTCTCCTGGCCCACACTGTCAGCACCCTCCACTCGCCTCTGTACCCCCGTCCTCTATTGCTGTGTAACAAATTACCAAACAAATAAGCAGCTTAAAGCAACACACATGTCTTCTCTCCCACTGTCTGAAGGTGGGGAGTCTGCGCTCAGGGTGGTCAGCCAGGCCTGTGAGCTCGTCTGAAAGCTCCTCCCTGTCCCTTCCCCTTCAGTCCCTCTTAAGGCAGGGGTTTACTGCCCGTCATTGGCCTCTTCTCTCTCAGCTCCTGTACCGCCCTTCTGTGCTCGGCTCTGTGTCACTCGGCCCTGGAAGCCTGCAAAAAACTATGTCCCAGACTCCTTTGCCAGCTGGCTGCCGGGCAGGCTCTTCTAATGGGAAGAAATGGTTGGTGGCTGGAAAGGCAAGGAGGGGACAGAAGGTGTTTTTCTTTTTTCTCTTGATAGTGGCATCTCTAGCAGTGGAGCATCTCCAGGCTCCAGTGGCCATGGTGGCTTTGGGGTGGGGGGATGGCTTCTGGAGTTTCAGCCATGGCTCTGTTCCAGCAAATGCTCTAGCCTTGTCAGCGGTGAGCAGGCCCCTGGGCTCTGATGACAGGCCTCCTGCCCTCTGCTGCTCAGTGTAGGGGTGTCTGTGACTTTCTGCAGTTAGTTAACTCATCTCTGCGTTAACAGTTTTGGGTCACAGGTCAGGTTTTCTGGAAGCCAATGCTGACACAGAATCTGGCATGCAGGGTGTTTAGTAAGGATCACCATCTGTGGGAGGGAGCAGGAGGCAGCGGGTCTGGGTAGAGGGAGAAATGGAACTGTGAGGCTGTTCTGACTTGGCCTTGGCCATCCTGCCAGAGAGATCTGGAGTAGATGGGCCCCATCAGAGGCATCAGCAATGGGCCTGAATGGTGCCCTGGGAGGACACGGCCTCAGGTAAGCGCTTTCTGCTGCTAAGGCTAACACTGAAGAGAGCTGACAGCTACAAGCTCTTTGCCCCCAGCACCTACAACACTCCCAGTAGTCAGCCCAAGTCCTTCTTGGAAGGGGATTCTGGGTGAAGGGTCAGTGTGCCCACCACAGAGCACCCCTGCCCATCTAACATTTTCTGAAACCAAATCTACGTGTCGGGGTGCCTCTATTTTGAAATACATAGAAGGCTTTCTGCTGTCTGGGCTGAGCATTCACTGACGAGCAGGAATAGTGCCATCTACGAAATGAGAAGGTCGTGCATGATTCGAGAGCAGTTACTCTCAGAAAGGAGGGGCAGAAGAAAGCCCACGTGATGGAATAGAGGAGTCTGAGAAAAAAGAGAAAAGGGCCAGAAGTTAGATGCCAGCATGCTCACTCCCTTCACATACCTACAAGGGACAAACAGGGAGAGGGCAGCCATGGAAGGAACCAGAAACACCAAGAGAGATTCAGAGGGTTCTAAGCACCAGGCAGGGACGCTGGATAAGAGGCAATCCTCAGAGTGAGCCCCATATCCAGCATGATGCTGGCACACTGTGGTCCCATAAGGGTGGCAATTTTAAGTTGGAAGAAGGGGCAAGCCGGGAGGCAGAAAGACATGCGGGCTAGTCGGCCCCCTTTGGGAGGTCTGCCCCAGATGCTCTGCCCAGTGACCAGCAGAGGCTGGAGAACGTGGTTTTGATCTGGCCATATTGCCACCCCAAATAAAACAGCATTCTGTTTATCAGGAGGAAGGGAAGAATGGATACTCAGCAGGCAATTAGCAGCCTTCGCCACAGATGGTGATAGTAAATTGGCAAATTTTGAGTGCATTTTTTCTTGCCAAAATTAAAAATTGACATCATTATGGCAGTCCCCTTGATTTTTAAAACATCGTATTGGTCCGTGAAATCGAAGACCAGACCCAACAGTCCTAATCATCTCACTCCACAAGCTTGGACGAGGATACATGATTCTTTGATATAAACTAGGGAATGGGACAAACTCATCTAGGTTGACTGGCTGGTGGGCAAAGACTCCAGGCCACCCGCCCACCAGCCACTCAGCCTTACCTCCTGCTTCCCTCAAACTTCTAGGTCTTAACCGTGGCCTTTGGAGATACTTCTGTCCTCCCCTCTCCGGCCCCTCCTCACCCGGCCTGTGCTCCAGTCGTCTTCAGGGGCCTGCACTTCCTGGCACTCATCCAACGTCTTGCCTCCTGCCCTTCCTGAAGCAAGGCCGGCTGACAGTCGTCTCCCTTGCCCATTCCCCTGTGGCCAACCATGTGGGAGAGGCTTTTCCATCCCTCCAGGCTCAGCTCGAATGCCATCTCTTTGGCAGAAGTTTCTCAACTCCCTCCAGCTTGATGTCCCCCCTCTTCCCTGGGCACCCAGAGAACCTCACTGGTACCTCTCTCCCAGGACAAGCATTGTGCTTAATCCATATGATGGTTGCTGGGGTGTGTGTCCAGGTCCCTAAGGAGCATTTTTGTCTTATTCGTCATTGTAAGCTCAGGAACTGGAATAGCAACCTGATACATAGAAGATACTCAATATGTTCTTGCTCAAAGAACAGACATATGATGAATGCAGAACGATGGGTATTATAATTCATGAATGCAGGGTGAATGGATGAATGAATGAATGAATGATCGATCCTGTAGTTCATTCTGGCCAAGCATCTACAGGCCCGGGTACTGTCAGCTACCCTCATCCCAAGGTGGATAACTCCCAGACTCAGTAGTACTCACACCTTTGTCAGATTTTCCCTGACAGGAACCATCTCTTTGCTATCTCTGAGCTGCCTTGTGTCCTCTTCCCCACAGATAAAGAAGGGACTCCAGCTCTGCGGGCTCAGCATGACCAATGGGTACAGGCGAGCTTCAGCCGCCTACAAGCGAGGGCAGCTGGAAAGATGGCCCGCGCACAGGTCTTTCCATGGCAGACAAAGACCGGAACGGAATCCAAGACAGTCCAAGCAAGTCCACCGGGCTGGACCCACTGCTAATGAGCAGGGAAGGCCTACGTCTTCCGACAGCTGGGGCAGGTGATCGGGCCCCATTTCAGGCAAAGAGAAAAAGCCACCTTGGGAAAACACAAGAGTCGTACTTTGTTGAACTTTAAACTAAAATAACAAAATGCAGCCAATCCAGCAACCCACTAACCATATAAGCAGATGGGGAAAGCAAAGCCAGGTGAAATAATTTCTGACACCTTAGATTGGAACAGAAGCTTTTTGGGGGTTAGGCAGTGGGGAGAGCAAACCTTATGTTTCCTAAGACTTAGGCCTGTTTTCAGCATGTCTCACAGAAACAGAAGGGTAGGCTACAACTCTGATCCTGGTAATAAGTGGAATTACCTGGTTCTCACTCTCTTCCCCACCCCCTCTTTTCCTCCTGAGTCTTGCCTCGGTGTCTCCTCTCTATGCCCCTCTCCCAGCCCTTCCCTTGCCACTGGGCAAGGCCCTAGTGCCATTCCCCTTTTTCAGTGTGTCATCCTTTGATAAGCAGCAATCACAGATCCCACCCCCCACACACACCTGAAGGCCCACTTTGATGGCAGCCAAGAACTATATTTCCACCCCATGATATCAGACCCAGGGCTACAATCAGATTGAGTATTTGGGGTACAGGAGACAATTTATTTCAAAGCATTTAACAGCCATTAGCTAATCCATCCTCCCTGGCGAGGGAGGTGGCTTCCTGCTATCACAAAGGGGTCGGGGTCGCAGTCCCTTTGCACCTACTGTGCCTCACTTCGCAAAGGGGGGAAGGTGGGCAGAAATGGAAAGGAAAAGAAAGGGAAAAACGGGTCTGCCACACTTGATTGCAAGTCCTGTTGCCAAGAAAGATGCCTCCTCGCCAGATTCCAGTCCTGAGTCACATCTTCTGTTTGAGGCTGCAACTACACAGAGGTAGTTATTTCTATCCATTATTTCTCCTTCCCGACGATGGAAATGCAATTTTACGAGGAGGTTCATACACTGAGATTCATAAAGCAAAAACCCACACCTCCACCAGCACCATAACGGGGCAGGGCCATGCAGGCGACGCAAAGCAGGGAACAAGTGGATTGGCACCGCTCTGCAGAGAAGCTGACGTCATTGCAGGCGGCACTCTCAGTGGCTGGGAGGAAGCTCTAGGGAACGTGTGCGCGCACGTGTGCGTACTTGGAAAGGATGCGGAAGTTGGCGGGGACGGGCGCAGCAGACCAACAGCGCCGGTGAGCGTGTCCTGGTCCATCATTTGAAGAGCAGCTCCGGTCATCCCAACCACCTCCCCAAAAGAACATAACACAGCCTTGGGGGTAAAGTTGGTTTTCCATTTTGCAAATATTCTGCTTTGTAAATTTTCCAAGTCACCTTTGACTATGCAAGGCTCTAGGCCACTGAGTTGCTTCCAAAGCTCTGTATATCTGCATCTCGCCCCCCCCCCCCCCCACAAAACCACATGCTTTGGCTTGAAAAGCTGGGACATCGTGGTTTGATTGTTCTCAAGGCCCATCTCAGTGTGGGCCCCACCTTGCTTTTTGCTCTATGCTGAGTACTTCTAGTGCACGCAGGAGACCTAGACCATCTGGTCATATAATGCCAGGCATAGGTCCATGAGGATGTCTGGAGACCCCACTTCTGCTTTCTCTTTCCCTTAGAGGCCCAGAATTCCCAAGCTGGAAGGGCTATTGGAGGGCACCTGGGGTCAAACTGCTCATCTTCTACTTGAGGGAACCAAAGCCCAGCAAAGAGCATGACTCTCAAGAAGCCACCCAGTTAGAACTTGCTGCATGATTCTCTTCTTGAAATCCCAGTCCTCCGGTTAAGGATATGCCTGTAAAATGTACCACTGTTCCAATTCCTTTCTTCTCAGCCCAAATCCATCATAAGCTACTTGAGGGCAGTTCAAGCAATTTGTTGACTACTTTCCCTGTACTTCTTATACCTTCTTCTCAAAGTCCCTCTTCAGAGGGCAGTCAGCCCTATCACCCCCTCTGCTAGCTTTTGTTGGGGGGCCCAAACATGGACAGCTGACCTTAGGTGTGCTGCGTGATACTTCTCTTTCCAGAATTCAAATAAGTATCAAATAAGAATTCAAATAAGGATTCAAATAAGTATCTGGTGTGTCTACATGGAGAGGACATAGAAGGCCCTCAAGGGCCCCTGCTTAGGCCCATGTACAGAAGAAATAGAAAATGCCAGTTGCTGAGACAGAACAGTCTAAGGGCCTCATACACAGACAGTCGGGAGCAAAGGTGATTCACTACCCACAGGCTGGATTTTAAGCTCCGGTTCCAGTCCCCATGAGTCCTGCTTCCCTTCTGGGCCTTGACTTCCGAGACACAACCACAAATCCTTCCAATAGCTGCTCCTTTCTGCTCGAGACAGTTCAAATAGATTTCTGTTACTTGTTCCTGAGTCTATGCATTACTCACGCTTTCACTGGCCACTTCTGATGCAATGCCTTCTGTATCAGTTAGCTATTGTGGTGTAACGACTTACTCCAAAGCACAGCAACTAAAAAGCTTAGGAAAACTTATCTCACCATCTCTGAGTGTCAGGAATCTGCATGACTTAGCTGGGTTCTCCAGATCCCTGTCTCTCGAAGACACGAAGACACGTCACCAGAGCTGCAGTCCCATCTCAAGGCTCAACTTGGGGTGGGGACAGTCTGCTCCCAAGCTCACTCCCGTGGCTGCAGGCAGGCCTCGGGAGATCCCCTTCCAAGCTCATGCCCGTGCATCTCTTTGAGGGCTACCTTATGGCATGGCAGCTAGCCACCCCTAGAGCCAGCAACATGAGAACGAGGGAGAGAAAGCCCCCAGAACAGGAGCCAGTCTTTTCATAACCTAATCTAGGAGGTGACATCCTGTCATTTCTGCCACATTCTGGCTGCTACAAGTTATTAGTCTGGCCACACTCAAAGGGGAGAGGATTTCCCAAGGGCATTAATGCCAGGAGGTGAGGAACTTGTGGGGGCTGTCTTAACATCTTCCTTCCATATCTTAGCTGGGAGGAATATTCAAAGTTCGCTGAGTGAATATTTGCCACAGGCACTCTGTATCTTCTGGGCCCTTTCTGTCTCTTCCCTATGTTTTTAGAGTACTGTCTGATTGAATAGGGTACCTCAGCCAGTCCCTTTTCTAGCAAGTACATATGGTGACTAAACATCAAAATTCTCTCATCATCCAGACTGCAAATTCCTTGAAAGCAGGAATTATGTCTTATACCTCACGATGCTATGAACACCATATGCAGTCAATAAACATACAATCATTGGTTGAATGGATCTGTGAGATACGGTAGAAGAGCTCTGACATGAGCTGCTGGCATTCAAGTTCAAGTTTTGGCTCCATGTTCAACTGTTTTGACCTTGGGTCAATTCTTTTTTCTTTTTCTTTTTTTAATAATCTCTATCCCCAACATGGGGCTTGAATTCATGACCCCAAGATCAAGAGTCACATGGTCTTCTGGCTGACCCAGACAGGTATCCCTAAATCACAATGGTTAGGGCCCCCTTAAAACAAGGAGATGAGACCAGAAGATCTTTAAGACTGTTGTCCTGTGTTTTAAAAATTCCCCTTGATTGAATTGCCATTGGGGTGTAAGTGTATCAGACATCTCTGGTGACTCCGATCCTGCTCTTGGCCCACCTTGAATTTCAGCAGCAGCTTCAGTGGGCAGGCTCACATCAAGCTGAGAGTGTCTATCTTCTCTCTGCCCCAGGGCCCTCTCCACCAGCAATATGGGAACATGCCTTATCTACGTATGTGTGTGTGTGTGTCCCCAGGGACAATCTTCAACCAGGGTCAGATGGCTGCAGTAGATAAATGCCCTGGGCTCCTGTCCTTCCAGTGGACAGTTCTGGAAGGCATTCTCTATGCTTCCTAGGATATCAGCCTCTGTAGGCTTTCCTTAGATTCCTGTTGTTGGGAGGAATATTCAAAGTTTGCTTTCCCATCTCATTTTCTCCTTTGCTTGCCTCCTAGGTGCTAGGATCACCTCTCAGATAAAACTACCTTCACCCAAGGCCTTGTGTCATGCTCTGCATTGGAGAGAATGCAATCGAGGACAGGAAGCCATTTCTTTTTCTGCCCATCCTCTGCCACTAAGGCTAACCCATGGGGAACCGGGGGTCAGAAAGGCACAGAATATGACACGGGTGTTGTCCCAACCGGACTGGAAAAGCCCGCTCTTTCTGACTATCTCTAGACCAGAGTTTCTGAGTGGGGAGTCGTCTGACGGGAGCAGATGCAAGGCAAAGGCCCATAGCAGAAGTGCGTCTGTCCACTCTCAGTCAGGGACTCTGGGAGGGACCTGCCCGGCATAACACACGGCAGTAACATAAGGCAGCTACAGTGGAAGTCAAGAGCAAGCCTGAGTTAGCACCCCTGAGATATCCTCGGCTCTACCTGGCCTGCGAGAGATCCCAGGCATGTCTGTAGTCCCTAGGTGAGCATGGATGTAGGCAAGACATTAGCTGAAGAGCTCGCCAGAGGGAATTACCACCACGGAGTGAAAAGGATCCTTAAGTCGAGGCAACTGATGGGGTCACCTGAATGAGAGACCAAATACGGCTCATGGCCATGCCTCGGGAGGTGGGGGGGTTCTTCAACAGCGACCAGGGCTGAGCAGCCCAAATCAGCAAGGGAGGATTACAAATCCCTGGGAGAGGGCACCGCAAGATCACTGAACTACTGACTTCAGCAGTAGCCACCGTTGTGTGTCTATTGCCGTGGAGACAAGAAGGACCCAGAGACAGCAACGGCGATACCAGAGGAAGCCCCGAACCGTGACTGTAAGGACGTGGCACAATCCCACCCCATGCCCAGGGGCCACCCTGGAGAGGATAAGAGCACAATGGAAAGAGTAACTGTTTGAAGCAAACAAAACAACTGAATTTCCCAAACAGACTGTTTAAATTATTAGAGTGGATTAGGCTGAGCTGATCGGAACCAAGTTTAACACTTACTTCCAGGTCTCCTCCATGTGTGCATGCGTACACATATGTGTACGGACACATACACACCCACAAAGGCCGGTCGGGCTCTTGAGAAAACTCACGTCTGCTACAGAAAATTCCTTCGCACGTCACATGGATTGTGGAGAAATCATCGAAGTCCTCATGGGTGCTGGCGGGGCAGGGAATAAGGCTTCCATCTCTGAGAGGGGCCCAAGGGCGCCTAAGGGGTCTCCCGCCTGGTCCAGCTGTCCCAGCTCAGGCCAGGCTCACATGGGCTAGAAAAACACACCTCCGAGTGTCCTGTTTTACCTAGGAGGCAAAAGTCAGGAATCCTCACACACTCACCAAGATCTGTGGAAGAACGGGGTGGCGGGGGATAAGTGGGAGGGGGGGTTGTAGCCTTTGCCCCTTTCATTCCCTTGGGCAGTCCCAATTTCCCTGCCCCCTCATCTCGGCTGTATCAAGGCTATCTGCGTCCCCCTGTCTTTCCTGGCCTCCTCTGGGATGCCTCCTCTGCCGTGACAGTTGCTGAGGGTTCCCCAGGGCAGGTAGAAGCATGATTTGCTTTTCAAGCTCTACCCACTTATTGATCTCCTGTCTGAGAAATGTCAGCAGCAGCCAGGAGCTCTCTCCCTGCTAAGGCACTTAGCTTGGAAGCCTGTGCTATCTGCCTATATAAACCCTCCCGCCTCCTGCCTCTCTGGCTTTAGAACTCGCCCCACCCCCACCTTGGGAAAAGTCTTCTAAGATGAGATGGCAAGAATCAAACAGAGACGTGCTTTGAACACTGGGACGGGGACCAGATTTAAATTGGGCAAAAGCCGGGAGCTCAGAGCTCGTGCAATTCACTTCCTGCCATCCCTCCCCCTCTCTGCAGCTGGTTGCTGGGAGCAGGTAAGTAAATTCCCCCCCCCCTCCCCCCCCCCCCCCCCCCCCCCCCCCAACGAGGGTGGCTGCGGCAGGAAGTTGGTCCAGGAGTCAGAAAGTGGGGCTCTGGTCCAGGACCTGGGCAAATAAAGGCAGCCCATCTTTTCAACCACCACCGCGTCCCTCCCCCAACACCCCGCACCCCAGCTCCACTACAATTTAAATGCAAGATTGTCAGGAGGGGAGGGGAAGAGAAAGAAACTGTGTGTTTAGTGGTTAAACCTTTTAAAGTTTAAGTGCATAAACAGGGCCTTCTCCGTATCTGTCTATAGCAATTCCCATGACAGTTACAGCAAAATTACAGAAACTGGGTCGTTTATATAACCCTTTGTATTGTCAAAGCAGATTAACCGTCTGCTTTCCTGCACCCCGCTGAGCTGTCTTCAGCTGTCAAATCCCCATACTGCAGCTCAGCACACTGAGGGTAAAGGTCTCTGGCAATGCCCACACGGGGGATGCCAGGCCCTTGGGGGCAGCAAAGGTTTCGAAACGGAGATTTCACATTTCCTCTGAGCAGCAGGCCCCTGGTTTAAAATATACGGAACCCTCGGCTTTCCAGCCCAATGCACTGTCGCCTGGCTAGAGGGTTTCTTCCCCACAAAGGGCAAAGATGACATTTGTCTTTTATTCTGGACAGGGTTGGAAGAGCTGATTCATCTATGCATTCATTTGCTAAAGAAGGATTTATGGAATGTTTTCCAAAATGCTGGTGCTAGGAATAAACACACACCAGCCACCATTTTAAGGACTTGGTATGCATTAACTCTTTTAATCCTCATTTTAACCCAGTGAGGTAGGCACTATTATTGTCCCCATTTTACCGATAAGGAAACTGAGGCACTGAGAGGCATTGTGGATGTTGTGGCATACTGCCCAGCTGTCCCTTCAGGACGGGGGCACTCATTCCCCCAGCTGCTGAGAATGTGTGAAGCAGATAGTTCATAGTGAAGTCTTTTTTTTTTTTTAATAAAAATTGTATATATTGAAGACATAGGATGGTTAACACCCTTCCAGAAACTGCCCCAAGGTCACGTTCTCTTCCTGGGATGCAGCCCACACTCAAGGGCAGGGTCATACAGGACTCTAGAGGCCACCACCTTGCCTCAATTCTTCCTAACAACTCTGCAGGGCCAGCCCAGCTCCACTGCCCCTCCTCACCGAAGGGGTGTACCCTGAGGTCTCCCTTGGCCCACTTCTGCCTCCTTTACCGTCACAAGGGCACTCCTCGATAGACCTCCTGCACTCACATCTCTACGTACATCTCAGGAGTTTTCCCTGGGATTTCGCCTGAGGTAGGAGGGTAGGGAGGCTCCCTCACCCAGCTGGTGAGCAGTGGCTGAAGTAGTTTTAACCTCACTCTGCTGCTGTCTTGCTGACCAAGCAGCTTCTCTCTGCCCAAGCCTGAGCCAGGCACCTGACCCACAGCCTCTGACTCACTGACACCTAGGCCGTCCTAACACTGGGGCCGGGGGCTCGAAGTGCTAAGCAAAGGGACGGGGCGGGGGGCTTCCACGGGATTGGAGTGTGGGTCTCTGGGCTCCCTCAGCAGCTCCAGCCCCAGCTCCGGCCATGCCCTGTCCACACAGCACCTTCCACCACACAGGGAAGGTGTGGTGGAAGGTGCTGTGTGGACAGGGGCTCCTGGACAGGGGCAGCGAGGAACATGCTATCCATTTTGCCAGCAAGGAAATTTTCCCCCACTTGTTGCTAACACAGCAGAGGCTCTGACCCAGGTCTCCAATTTCTAGCTGCCCATTTTCTACTGCCAATTCCCTGCCCCAATCCAAGGTGTTAGGTGGGGAGCAGGGCAGGACGCTCTTCTACCTAGGACCTCACCCCTCCCAGGAAGTGGTGCCCCATCCAGCCTCATTCTGCCTCTCTCTTTCTCTCTCTCTGCCTGAACCCCAGGTCTCCAGAATTCTGAGCATCCTGGCTGTCGTCCTGGTGCCAACAAGTCCACCACCACCACCAGTCTCCGCCCCTAGTGAAATCCTTGCACACGTAGAACTTCTGTCAGGTTTAAGCCTCCTTGTAAGTCTGGGAATTGGGTGGGGTAGTCCTTATGATTGCTGTTCCACAGGTGAGAAGACTCAAATGCCAGGGAAGGGGCAAATCACAAGCAGGTCCATGGCAGAACTGCTTTTGAACTTAGGTCTTTTCATTATGAGTCCAGCACTCTTTTCATCCTGCCCTGCCCTACTCCATCTCCTCCCAGTCACTGCCTCTCCCTGGCTCCCTTCGTGCCCACCAGTGTATCTGACAGTACAATTCCTGCCTGAAGCGGGACACCAATGGGAAGGTGAGGACGTGAGTCATGGGGCCCTGGGAAACTCCCCCTACTCTAATTGCTCCCCTCTACCACCTAAAATTCCACCACTGTGGTTGACGCCAAGAAACTAACCATTGCCTTTTCTCTAGAACCTTCTTTTGACATGCAAAAAGCAGCTGGAACTCTTCGACACAGCTAATGGGAATATAAAATGGTTAAAAAGAAAAGAAAAAAAAAAAAACTTTGGCCAAGGTGGGTAGTTTCTTAAAAAGTTAAACATATGCCTCTAATTCCACACCGAGGTATTTATTTATCCAACAGAACAGAGATGTGTCCGAAAACTTGTACATGAACGTTCAGAGCAGCTGAACAGAAAGAACCCAAATGTCCATCAACAGGTGAATCAGGAAACCAACTGTGATAGATTTGTATCTTTCCACAATTAAAGGGAACAAACTATAGATACGGGCAACAACACAGACGAATCTTAAAACTGAGAAGCAAAAGAAGCCAGATACAAAAGAGCACGTGTTAGATAATTCTATTCGCACAAAGTCCTAGAATGAACAAAGCTCCATGGTGAGAGAGGTTGTCATGGTGTTTACCTGGATGGGAAGACTTTTGGACTGGGAAGAAGCACAGAGAATTTTCTAGTGAGATGGCCACTTTCTTTATGTCGTTGGAGTAGTGGTTATGTAACTGTATGCATTTGTCAAAACTCATCAAAAGATAAACTCAGAATGGATGCATTTTGTAAAAGTTAATTATCTATCTGCAAAGCTAACTAAAATCAGTAAGTTGCTGACGTGGTGAGTGTGGGATCCTTGACCGGGGCTCTCTGGGGCCTCTGTCGGCACACATAACACAACACCTATTTTGTCAGACTAGGTGTATTTTATAGGAGAAGGGCTTTCATTTTCCTCAGGTTCTACTCCTATAAGAATGTCTACAGCTCAGGGGCGCCTGAGTGGCTCAGTCGGTTAAGCACCCACTCCTGGTTTCAGCTCAGGTCATAATCTCAGGGTTGTGAGATCGAGCCCCGCACTGGTCTCTGCACTCAGTGTGGAGTCTGCTTGAGATTCTCTCTCTCCCTCTCCCTCTGCCTCTCCCACTTGTGCTTTCTCTCTCTCAAATAAATCAATCTTTTTTTTTTTTTTTTTTAAAAGAATGTCTGCAGCTCACCTAACATGACACACAAGAAACAAAGCACCTCAAATAAGTATTCTGGGAAACAAGCCCAGCAGACAGTTTCCTTCACAGAACTCGAAAGCCCACGGGGGCTGGATTCCTAGGAATGCAAGACATGACGGAAAGGGGGCAGGTTCTAAACGGGAGCACAGGGCCAGTCTTGCACTGGGGAAGGGAAGGAAGGGCTGAGGACCAGGTCTAAGCCGGAAGTGTCACCATGCTGTCTCCCCTCCCGTGCCAGTAACATGGAGGAGAAGCCACAATCACTTAGGTGTCTACAACTTATATAGGTTTGAAATCACAGTCTTGTCAGGCCTGTTTAAACGACCACAATGCGGTGAAATCCTATTATCTGCCATACAGCACGACGCTGAGAGATGTGGGAGGGAACAGCGGACACCATCAGACACACCTCATTTCCCTGGGAACCAGGGAGCTTGGGAAATCCTGTCCTAGCAAAAGCCTCTTTGAACAATCCTCTGAGCACTGTGGACGTCAGCTGGGTTGGAGACTGGGTTGTGCTGGAACAGCACCTAGGGTAAGGGAGCACATGAGCGTGCCTGTGGGCACACGTGCACACACCAGCAGAAGCTGGACCGGCGCTTTGCGAGATATTTCAGAAACTAGCAGCAGCAACGGCACTTGGGAAGTTGAAAAGATGAAACCTGTGAATCAATCCAAGTACAAAGCTCTCGGTTTCTAATTTGGTACCTGTTTCCAACACCTTGCGACGAGTCAATCTGTGCAGAACCTCACGCTCTTGGCATTTCTGATACTCCGCTCTAGGAGGATGTGGTAACAGCAGGTGCCTAAACCATTGATTTCTTTTAAAAGATCCTACGCCATCAATGACACTGAATCTGCTTGTGCAACTATTCAAGAACTTTTCAATGTCCATACTTGGAAACACTCAATAAGAATCTAAAACTTTCTCTGTCTTCTATAGGCTACAGTGGAAGCAGACCCAGGCAGTATTTTTGTTCATTCTTTCAACATATATTATCAAGCATCTAATATGTGTCAGGCCACGGCATGGAGGAGGAAAGAAGACCAAAAACGAAACAAAAACAAAAACAAAAACAAAATCCCCGTGCCCTCATGGAGTTCACGTTCTGAATGATTAACGAATAAATAAAATTATAGATCATGTTAGGTAATATAATAGGAAAAAAATAAACCAGGGCAAGGTGAAAGTGGGGCTGCAATTTTAGGTAGGATGGTCAAGGAAGGCCTCGCTCAAAGGAAGACAGTTGGGCGAAGACTTACAGAGGTATGGAAGTCAGCTCTGTGAAGAGCTGGGAAGACAGCCCCCGAAGCAAGATCAGCCAGGGAAACAGCCACAAAGCAGGAAAAGACTGAAGTATTAGGGGAACAACAAAGAGGCCAAGGTGGCCAGAGCCAAATGGGCAAGGGGGACTAGCACAAGATGGAACTAATCAGGTAGTAAGGGCTGAACCGTCTAGGTCCCTGTAGGCCATGGTAAGACCCAGACTTTGATTCTGAGTGAGATGGAGAGTTCTGAGCAGAGAAGGGCCTCACTCCAACTTGGGTTTTCAGTGGCTCATTCTGGCTGCTCTACTATGAAAAAGGCTAGAGTGGAGGTGGAGCGGGGTAAGAGTCTGAATATGAAGACAGATCAATAGAAACCACCCAGTCTGAATAACAGACAGAATGAACATGGAAAAAAAAGAACAGAGCCTCAGGGACCAGTGTGGTCTAACATTTATGTTTCAGAGACCTAGAGGAGAGGAGAAAGAATGTAATGTTTATACACACACACACACACACACACACACACACACACATATAAAGGAATAATGGTCGAAATTGTTCCAATTTCGATAAAGGACATAAACCTATGTCTTCAAGAAACCGAGTGAACCCCAACTAGGAAAAACTCAAAGAAATCCATGACTAGACACATCATGAACTGGTAAAAACTGAAAATGAAGGAAATATTCTTGAAAGCTGCCCGAGAAAAACAATGCATTACCTGTAGGACAACAACAATTTGAATGACTTTAAACAGTTCACAGAAATGAGGAAGTGGCACAGCATCTTTAAAGATTTATTTTTTTGAGAGAGAGAGAGAGAGAGTACATGCCAAGGGAAGGGCAGAGGGAGAGGGAGAGGTAGAAAATCTCAAGCAGACTCCCTGCTGAGCTCAGAGAGTGGGGCTCAACCTCATGGCCTAGAGATCACGACCTGAGCCCAAATCAAGAGTCAGACACTTAACCAACTGAGCCCCCCAGAGGCCCTAGCATAGAATTCTTAAAATGCTAATATAAAACTGCCCACAAAACTTTAAATTGAGTAAAAATATATTTCATGAATGAATGCAGATGAAATAAAAGTATACTCAGATGATGACGAATTAACAGACTTTGTTACCAGCAGACCAGCTCAGAAAGAACTGCTCAAGGAAGTTCTTCAAACAAGGGGGAAATGATAACAGAAGGAAACTTGGAATATCAGAAATAAGGGAAGAGCAACAGAAAGGGTCAACAACTGAGTAAATGTAATCGACCATTCTTCAATTTTGAGATATTTAAAATATGTTTGGCCATTGAAAGCAACAATTATAACAGCATCTTCAGGAGGGCTTAGTACATGTAGACATAACACATAAGACAAATACAATACAGAAGGGGAAGGGTAAAGAGCCATAAATAATGGTAGGTTGTGTATGTTCCAACTGAAATGGCAAAATATTGATTCTACATTGATGGTGAAATGCTAAGTATATGTTTTATAATACCTAGAGCAACCACCAAAATAACTATATGAAATACAGTTAAAATCACAATAGATAAACTAAATTCAAATACCAAAAAAAAAAAAAATTCAAATAACATCATGAATGAATACAGTATAGTATCCTGGACTAAACAGAAAAATGAGATGAGTGGAAAAATTGGTGAAACACAAATCAAGTCTGGGGTTCAATTAATGATAATGTAGCAATTACTGATTTCTTTATTTTAACAAATGTATCAGAGTAATGTAAACTGTTAACATTAGAGGAAACTGGATGAAGGCTATGGAAGAACTCTGTATTATCACTGCAACTTTTCTGTATATCTAAAATTTTTTCAAAATAAAAACATTCCTTAGAAAGTGTTCAAATAACCCAAAATTGGATGAGAAAGGGGAAATAGAAGAATGAAAACAGAAGGGAAGGAACAAACAGAAACCAAATCATAAAATGGTGGAATTAATCCAAACATCAATAATGACATTAATATGAATGGTCTAAGCATATCAATTAAATGAAAGATAGTCTGAATGGATTGATAGAAGAAAAGCATGGCCCAAGTATGTGCTATCCACGAGAAACTCGTATCAAATAAAATGATACAGGTAGGTTAAAAGTGAAAGGAGAAAAAAAAAAGATGCACCATGCAAATACTAATCAAAAGAAAGCTGGAGTGGCTCTATTAATAGCAGACAAAAGAAATCTCAGAACAAAGAAAATTACCAAGGATCAAAAGGGACATTACATAATGATGAAAGGATCAATTCACCAATAAGACATAACAGTGCTAAAAATGTATGTACCTAACAAAAGAGTTTCTGCCACATGAAGCAAAAACTGACAGAACTGAAACAAGAAATAGACAAATCCACAATTATAGGCAGAAACTTTTCAACACTTGCCTCACCATATCAGATAGAACTTGGAGGCAGAGAATCAGCAAGCATATAGAACTGAACAATGATGTCAACCAACTGGACCTAATTGACATTTATAGAACACTCTACCCAATAACAGGAGAGCACACAGTTTTTCCAAGTGAATGTGAAACACTCACTAAGAGAGACCGTATTTTACAAATCTGAACAAATGTAAAAGAATGGAAATTATATAAAGTATGCTCTCAGACCATAATGGGATCAAACTAAAATTCAATGATACAAGGATATCAGGGAAAGCTCCAAATACTGGGAAAGTTAGTCACATACTTTTAAACAGTTCTTGGATCAAACAGGAACTATCAGAAGAAACTTAAATATATTTTGAACTGCATGAAAATAAAACTGCAACATATTAAAATTTGTGTGGTGTATCCATAGCTGTGCTCAGAGGGAAATTTATAGCATGCAAAGCTTACATTAGAAAAGGAAAGCTCTCAAACAATAACCAATAGCTGTCATTTTAAGAAATTAGGGAAAGAGGAACAACTTCAACACAAATCAATTATAAGGAAGGAAATAATAAAGAACGGAGATCAGTAAAACAGAAAGCAAATATGCAGTACGTAAAAGCAATCAAACCAAGAACCAGTTCTTGGAAAAGACTGATACAATAGGTGAATCTCTAGCAAGGCTGACAAAAAGAGAAAGAAAAATACCAATCTCCAATATCAGGAAGGAAAGAGGGAATATCATTACAGACCCTGAAAACATTAAAAGGATAATAAGAGAGTAACAGGAACAACTCCATGCATATGAGAGGGCATGGACCAATTCCTTGCGAATGATAAATTAGCAAAACTCACCCGAGATGAAATAGAGAACCTAAATGGTCCTTTAACTATAAAAGAAGTAATTAAAAACATTCCAGGAAAGAAATATCTAGGCCCACGTGGTAAAGTCTACCAAACATTTAAAGAAGAAATAACATCAATTCCATAAAACGTCTCCCAAAGAATAGCAGAGCATGGAATGCCATCCAACTCACTTTATATGACTAATTCTAAAGCCAGACAAAGAAAGCACCAGAAGGTGCACCTGGGTGGCTCAGTGGGTTAAGCCTCTGCCTTCGGCTCAGGTCATGATCCCAGGGTCCTGGGATCGAGCCCTGCATCGGGCTCTCTGCTCCACCGGGAGCCTGCTTCCTCCTCTTTCTCTGCCTGCCTCTCTGCCTACTTGTGATCTCTATCTGTCAAATGAATAAATAAAATCAAAAAAAAAAAAAAAAGGAAGAGCACCAGAATAAAGAACCCCACCCAAATATCTCTCATGAACACGGACATACAAATCCTCAATGAAATATTAGCAAATTGAATCCACCAATACATAAAACCATAACACAACCAAGTGGGATTTTTCACCGAGATGCAATATTCCAACATGGATAAATAAAATTCACACTGTTGACAGTCTGAAGAAGAAAAAAAAAAAAAAAACCCATTAGATCCTATTGACTGAGGCAGAAAAAGCATGTGATAAAATTTAATATCCATTCATAATAAAAACTCACAGCAAACTGGAGAGAGAAGGCCTCGTCCTCAACCTGATAGAGGGGCAACTACAAAATTAACCCTGCAGTTAATATCATACTTAATGATGCAAAATGGAATGTTTTCCCCCTGTGATCAGGACCACAGCCAGGATGTCCAGCCTCACCCCTCCAATTCAACACCAGTGGGTCAGGCAGTGCCATAAGGTGAGAAAAAGTAAAGACATATATACTGGGTAGTTAAAAATACAATCCTATTGGCCAGCAATGTGATTGCTGACATGGAAAATCCCAAGGAATCTACAAAATAAAACAAAATCTCCTGGAACTGTAAGTTTAGCAAGGTTGCAGATAGAAGTTCAACATACGAAATGAAACTGTGAGTTTGTGTACTAGCAACGTACCATTGTAAACCACAATTTTACAAAGGAATACAATTTATAATCACTCCAAAAGAATGAACTATTTAGGCATAAATATTACAAGACATGTCCAGGGCCCGTTTGCTGAAAAATACCCAAGCAGTGATGAAGGAAATCAAAGAGGACCTGAAAGAATTGGAGAAATGGAAGGATGTACCATGGTCATGCATTGTTCAAGTTCCCCATCATAAATATGTCAATTCCTCACTCAAATGATTTATAGATTTAATACAGCACCAATCAAAACCATGGCAGGACCTTTATACATATAAACAAGCTGGATCTAAAATTTATATAAAAAGGCAAAGGAACTAGAAGAGCTAAAACAAACTGAAAAAGAGTGAAGAAGACAGAAATCACAGTAGTCGACTCTCAGGCTTGCTCCATAGCAACAGTAATCAAGATGCTATGGTACTGGCAAGGGGACAGATGTAGAACAGTGAAACAGAGTAAAGCATCTGGACATAAACCCATGGTAGCATGGCCATCTGATTTTCGGTGACGGTACAAGGAGTGGGCACTGGCCCCTTTTGGTGGCTTGTGGATGCGGCTGAGGTGGGCATGGACAGCCCTGCACTGAAGGGACTATCACTGTCCCCTGGGCTCCCGAAAAGACAGCTCTAGAGCCCTTCCCACCATCCACAGCCTTTCCAGAAACTGGCCTGAGCTGAGGATGGGGGAGCTGTGTGGCTGGTATACAGAGAGCAAGGGGGAAGAAGACGATGTGAGGACAGAGGTCACAGGGGCCAGACACAGAAGGTCCTGTCAGTCCGTGGGAGGACTGGGTTTTTCCTTCGAGGTATTGCCACGAGAGGGTTTTAGGCCAAGGAGTAACACAGTGTGACTTAGTCTTTTTCAGGGCTCATTCTCCTTGCTGGGTTGTTGAGAAATGACTGAACAGCGGGAGAAGGGGAAAAGCAGGGAGACCGGCTAGAAGGCTACTGGGACAGTTCTGGATAGAATTTGAAGGTACAGGGTGTGTGTGTGTGTGTGTGCCTGTGTGTGTGCCTGTGTGTGTGTGTGTGTGTCTGTGTGTGTGTGTGTGTTTTAGGGGTTATAAGAATTTCTTAGTTTTGCAGTTAAAAAATAAAAATCTGAGAGACACTGCCCTAGGAGCAATTCTATTCCCCCTGTGTTCTGGTCACTTGAAGGCCAACTCACAGGTCTTGTAACTGCTCCAGGCCCCTGGATGCCGAAGTGTTGAGAGGATGTGCCCAGGATGGGTGAAGCAAACAGAGGGCCATGACTTTGACTTCATGGGAACCTCTGACCTTTTCCCCTGAGGGCTGTGCAAGCAGCAGCACCTCCCCCCACACCGGCCTTCTGGAACTCCTGACATCATGGGCCCAGCCAGACTTCAGTAGACAGGACCCACTCAATGGAAAATGGCTACATCTCCTATTCTTCGTTTTCTAGATCAAAGAATTGGGCGTGGAGCACTATGGCAACGTGCCCAGTATCCCAGATGAAGTTGCTGGCAGAGTTTCAGTTTCTGTCTCTTGCTCAGACCCGGCATGGACGGTGTTTGGGGCCGGGGGCACCTTCCGGTTCTTGCAACCCTTACTGACCTTATCTACCTAGACAGCCCAGAGGCCTTCCCTCCCAAACCAGGCCAGCTGCGCCCTGGCCAGAGCAGTGGGGCGGGGAGGCGATGCCCTCAAGGACTCTGCCTTGCAAGGAGCCCCTTGACAGCCAGCCCACAAACTCAGGGCTTCCACCGACCCAGGCAGTGGAGGAGGACAGAAGCAGCCAAGGCTGCTGCTGAAACACTGCTGCGGGGACGCAGTTATTACTTATTTCAATCAATAATTTAATTAATTAATTAGTATTTATTTCAATTCTGAGGCTAAAGAGTTGTTCCCGGCTCAGCTGGGTCCCCTCCCAATTCATACGTTGAAGCCCTAACCCCCAGCACCCCAGAACGTGACTGTATTGGGAGACAGAGTCTTTATGGAGGAAATGATGTTAAAATGAGGCTGTTGTGGGGGCACCTGGGTGGCTCAGTGGGTTAAAGCCTCTGCCTTTGGCTCAGGTCATAATCCCAGGGTCTGGGATGGAGCCCAGCATCAGGCTCTCTGCTCAGTGGGGAGCCTGCTTCCTCCTCTCTCTCTCTCTGCCTGCCTCTCTGCCTACTTGTGATCTGTCTGTCAAATAAATAAATAAAAATCTATTTTAAAAAAAAATGAGGCCGTTGGGGAGGGCACCAGTCCTGTATGACCGGCATCCTTAGAAGAAGAGGAAGTTCGGACACAGACCCATAGAGGGAAGACTGTGTGAGGACACGGGGAGAAGACGGCCGTCTATAAGCCAAGGGGAGAGGCCCCGAACAGATCCTTTCCTCAGGACTCTCCCTCCCTCAGAAGGAGCCAACCTGCAGCCATCTTGATCTCGGACCTGCAGCCTCCAGACCGTGGGGTGGAACATTTCTGTTGTTTATGCCACCCCTTCTGTGGTCTCTCATTAGAGCCCCCCCGAGCAAACTAACAGGCAAGTCATCCTGTTTTCTTAAGGTGCAGGCCAAGCCATGACAAGTGTGGTCTCCCCTTAGACCTGCCCCCAGTTAGCATCTGAAAGCTGCTGCAAGCAGGGGACAGGGGAGGAGCTTCCCCAGAGGGCCAGCCTTCTCCCCAGCCCCCCCCCTTCACAAGCCAGGTTCTCCTGGGGTGGCCCCAGGAGCCGCCCCCACCATCCTCAGCAAGGAGCCAGAAGGTGTTTTAGCCTGTGGGTGCACCTGCTTGGCCCTCCTG
>NC_081575.1:89952417-89967355 GCF_022355385.1 Mustela nigripes
TTTTTTTTTTTTTTTTTCCTAAATAAGAGAAGGCAGCTCCTTAGGCACCAGGAGCGAAAGGAGGGAGGGAGCCGAGCAATGAAAGGCTGGGAGAGTATTACACATAACAGTGGGCGTATTTTATGGAAAGCAGCCGACAATCAGTGTTTGCAGACGCCTTTTATTTTATATTATTTCCTCATCTGTTCAGCTTTCTTGGGCGGGAGCCAGAAAGTTAATATTCTCAGTCAAAGTCGGTCTTTTATCTGTCAGGTTCAAAATGAAACCAAGCCGCTAGGGTTTTAAAGCGTCTCAGGCAAAAGGCAAGTGCACCTTCTCCGGGGCTCGGGCCCAGGGGCTGCCACTAGGCTCTGCCACCCTTGCCAGCATCTCCTGTGGGGGCCCGGTTACTGGGGCTTTTGACTGGGGCAGGGGTGGGGGGCTGTAACTCCCTAAGGAGGACATCTCAGCACCTGAGCACAGGGCCATCAGCCAGAGTCCGAGACGACTCACCAGACCAGGCGGAAGGAAAGGTTGGGAGAGTTGGTTAGCCCCTGCCTGAGTCCTACCTGGGCTCCTGCAAGGGCTCTCAAGGACACGTGGTCTGAACAGTGCTGGGCTGCTTTCAAAACATGCCGTGGAGTTCTTGGGTGGTCCCTGTCTGGGGATGGTGGTGGAGAGCGGAGTCCTTCTCCCCTTGAATATGGGCTGGCAGTCATGACTCGCTCCGAACAGATAATTGCAAGAGTTACAAAAAGAGATGCTGTGTGATTTCCATGGCAAGATGCTAACGGCTGATATACCTTCCATCTGCCTCTCGCTCGCAGGACTGCCACCTCCGGGGCCTGGGGCTGTCCTGGCAGCAGTCCAGCTGTTGGACAGATGATGGAGACAGCCCGCACACGCTCTTGGAGTCTCCCGAGCCCGAGCACCAGTGAGAAGGCTCTGAGATGATCCCACCTCCAGCCGTCTGACCGCAACAACAGGAGCAGTTCCAAGGAAGTGTGGCCTCGCTGAGCCCCATCACTGCATAATGACAGTGGCCGGGTTACACCGTTCGGCATGGGGTGCTCTGTTACCCAGCACTATGCAGCCAGCACATTCGCCTTCTCGCTGCTGATTTTTGTCTCCTCCAAAGCAGGACTGGAAGGTGGGGCCCTTCCCATTGTACAAATCCTTGCTGGGCAGGACAGACAACGTGCGGGTACGGGGTCACTTACCTTGGACCAAAAGGCCTGAATTTCAGTGCTGATTCTTCCCAATGTACCACCTTGGCCCACCCTTTCTATGCTGCTGGACCTCAGTTTCCGTTTGTGTAAAATGGGGCTGGCAGAGAAGGCGAGCTTCACAGAGCTGATAGAGAAGGGTCCAGTGAGATTGTGGAGGTAAAAACGGGATGTCTCGGCACCCTGAGATCCAAGTCTACAAAGAACACCTTCCTCCCCGTGGCATGTGTATGGCAGAAGGACACATGCCACCTGAAGCCAGTGCAGCAGATAGCCACGCTGCAGGGAAAGGGGCTCTTTGTAAAATGTGAGAACTATTTTGAAGCCCCTGCTTATTTTTATGGCCTCTCATAGTTTCACGGGCACAACGAATGAAGCCATTCACCCATGGGGATTAATTTCACCCTGGGAAGCCCCTGGCTTTTGTGGCCATCTCTGTTACACACTGATCAAAGTGAGGGCCTCTGCAATTTGGGGCCTCCCCTAGGCTTGGAGGCCACTTCAGATGCACTGGGGTATCCCTGAGGCTAGGGTTCCAGAAGCTGCTCCTCCCCCCACACCCTGCGCCATGTCTCATTTACACACACCCCCCACCCGGCCCCAGACCCAGCTGGGCTCAACAGCATTTTCAGAAACCGATTGAAATTGGAAACAGGCACTGCAGGAGGGGATGAGGAGGGAGAATCTGACCTCATGCTACATTGCCCCCGCATTTCGCTTGGACCCAGGACTCTGCTTTTCTCCCTGAGTTCCACCCTGGGTAGCATCCCCTTGGCACATCTGTGGGCCTGTCCCTTACTTACAATATGGCCGCTGCTAATAAAGGCATAAATGCTGCAAAGCACTTATTACAGTAATATTATCTTTATATTATCCCAGCATTACCAGGCCGCGCGCTGGGGCAGGGGAGGCGGGAGATCCTCTTCGCTGCTGTCAGTAATCGGAGGAAGGCAGTTTAGTTTAATGATAATGACTCGAGCTTACATAGCTGCCCTCATCCCAGAGGACCCCGGAGCACTTTACAAACACACTCTTACTCTGAGCCTTTCTAACCAACCTGAGCCGTGCAGCAACGCTTATAAATAATATATACTCTGAGTGCCTCTATATACTGCAAATGCATGGTATAAATATGTATAAATGTAACAAATATGATTTTTGCATGTTACATTTATAATCTTTAAAAAAAAAATCGGTGACCCATCATGGGTGTGCGGCCACAAAACAGACTCATAGGATACAAAGTCCAATAAACATTGATACCGGGTGGCCATTTACAACAGGTACTGGCCCAGGGTTTTTAAAAGTGAAGGACACTGTTCCAAGTCTCCATGCACTGGGTTCCTCCTTTTGCTGGGAAGGTAATTGTCAGGTCAAGTTTGTTCATCCAGTTCCAGCTCGGGGTGCGACAAATGCACAGAGAGGGATGATCCTGGATGCCCACCGGAGTTGAGTCTGAAGCCTTGATGCTGAGGCTGTGTGATTATGGGTAAAGCAAGAGCCCTCTCTGGGCCTCAGCTGAATCCTCAACATAACGAGATCGAAAGCTCTATGATAGCCTGTGGTATTGCTCCTAATCCTTCTGGCCCTCGCTATATTAAGATGATGACGTTCATGCCCCTCACCCTGTGAATTTGCAGGATTTCACACTGGAGTAGGCAGAGTTTATGTCCTCCCCTGACCCCTGGATTTGGAGTTTAGCCATGTTTTCTGGTAACCATTGTTAGGTAACAAAATCCTCTCGATTTAGTAATGTAAAACAGAAACTGTTTCAATAAGTTCATGGATTTTGTGTGCCAGGAACTTACTTAGGGCACAGTGGGGATGGCTCGTCTTGCCCATGATGTCTAGAAAGTCCCCTGGAAAGAACCAGAAGTCTGGGAGTGACTCAGGGGCTGGAGGCTGGGATCATCTGCAGGTTTGTTCCGTCACACATCCAGAGTCTAGGCTGAGCTAACCTGAAGACTTGGATAAGCCAACAAGAGAGAGCCAGCGGGCAGCCTCCCGGCGTGGCAGCCTCAGGGGTGTCAGAATTGCCTACATGGCAGCTCAGGCTCCAAGTGCAAGTGATCCAGGGACAAGGCGGAAGCTGTGTGGCCTTTCATGACCCAGCTTTGGCAATCTGTGTCACTTCCACTGTCCTCTGTGGTCAACGGAGTCACAAGTCCATCTGGACTCCGGGTCAGGGGAACTAGACTCCACGTCTTGATGGGAGGAATGTCAAGGTCACGCTATAGGGGAGAGTGTGAGCTGGGATATAGTGTGGCCATCAGAGTGGGTTTACTGAGCTGCATAACAGATGACCAGACACGTGGTGGTTTGCAACCATGTACGTTCCACATCATGTCTGTGGGGCAGGAGTCTGAGCACAGCTTAAGTGGGGCCTCTGCTGAATTTCTGTAAGGCTACAATTAAGGTGTCAGCCAGACTCTTCCTTTCTGGGGCTCAGGATCCTCTTCCAAGCTCAGGTGGTTGGCAGCAGAATTGTCCTCAACTGTGAAAAGGCCCATGCTAAGCCTGGGGAGGGTCCATGGTAAAAACACGAGGTGAAGGTGCCCCGGTGGCCAAAAAGAGCTACGTACCTGTCCTTAATATTCTCCAACTATGCTGTAAAACTCCCAGGGTCAGGGACACAGTGTTAAATTTGCTTTGAACCATAGAACCCAGAGCAGAACTCTGCATATGGCTGAGTCCTGAGAAAAGCTGGCAGGCTGGCTACAACCAGGAAGGGAGAGATGGACGAGGAATGAACACTTGAGCTCCAAGGAGATTCTGAGGGCACATCGAGGAACATGGGGGGGGGGGGGGGGGGGGGGGGGGGGGGGGGGGGCGGGGATGTTTGGCATGTCTCTGTTACTATCACAAGGCATAAGATCTGGCCTTTGGGGTGAAATCTAGCAAACTTAGTTTATCTCCTTACTCTTGAAGACAGTCTGAATGCCTCTGGGGAAAGGCTCAGTATGGTGGTTACATCAGGGCCCCGGGAATCAGGCAGACTTGTGTTTGGACTCTGGCTTGGCCGTTTCTAAATGAGTGACCTTGGGCAGGCTGTTGAACCTCTGAGCCATCTGGCTCCGCACTGGTGAAAGGAGGCTTACGAGAAGGTTGTGTGAAGCTGCTCTCGTGGTAGCTGGCTATTTAGCGTCACCTGCCATTATGACAGGCACAGGGGCATCATGTGTGGGAGCTCATGCTCTAGAATTATACTGCCTGGGTCAAAGCTGGGCTGCTGCTCCACTTCCTGGCTCTGTGACCCCACTCAAGTTAAAGAACCTCTCTGGTCCTCCTCTTGCTTGTATGTAAAATAAGGATAACAATGTTCTGTGCTTCATAGAACCACTGTCAGGAAGAAATAAGATAATACATACCAAGTACTTAGAATAGCACATGCCTATGCCGAGGACTCGATGGCTATCAGCTCTTGTAGATTTGCTACACCATCTGTCTTGCTTCATTCTTCTGTTCCTCCTTTCCCTTGTCCTTTTGTTTCTCATTCACTGTGCCTTAGTGAGGTCCCCCCCCCTGATTCCAATTCTTTGCTGCCTGGATTCTTTGCAATGGCCCCTGAGATGTGTCAGGACCTCAGTGTAACAGGCATTTAGCCAACAGGAAGGGAAATTAAGCTTTACTGAGGACCACTCGCCTCTGTTCCTCCTTGAGCATCCCACGGCTACTCTCCTGTACTGCACCTCCCTCTACTGAGCTGTTCTAGCCAGAAACTAAGGAACCAAAGCTGCTCACTTCCAACCAACCAAGTGCTATCACCTCTGCTGCAAAGTCTCTCTGGAACCTATCTGCAGTTGTCCCCCTCATGACAACACCTGGTTGGTCCCAGCCACCATCATCTCTCACCAGGACAGAGCCATAGTCCCTAACACTACTCACTCGGGCCCCAACAGCCCACCCTCCACACTGCAGCCAGAGCAATCACTGTCACTCTTCTCCCTAAAACTTTCTGGTGGCTTCCTACTATACTGTGCATACAATCCAAATTCCTTGGCACAGCCCTTGGGGCTCTGTGCCCAACTCCTACCATCCTTGCCCTGGCTATGTAAGGAGTCAAGCCCTTTCCTGCTTCAGGCCTTTTGCATCTGCTATTTCTTTTACTCAAAATCCCCTCCCCATCCCCCCTCAGAAGATTCCACATCCTTCATTCCTCAGCTGCATGTTTGCACCTGGAAAGGGACACTCCCATCTAAATTTTGTCCCTTTGTATCTTCTTTGCCTCCTGCTCTGTTCCTTTGTAACACCATAGTAGTTAAATATTTGTGTGTTTACTGGACTTCTGACCCACCCCCCAACATTAGACTCTCAAGGCCATGAGGGCAGGAAGAGTATTCCTAGCCTATCATATAGCTGGGCCACGGTCTGAGAACCGCTCGTACAGGAAAGCGAGAAATTGAGAAAGACATGGTTCTCGGCTTCATTCTGGCCTCTGCAGTCCCTTGGCAAGGTAGTCCCACAAAGTCCCTTCCAACTGGGAACTTATATTCAATTATGTTTAAATCATCAAAAAGAGGTCTGACCTAAGAAGACCCTTGGCTGGGGAGAAGGGCCAGGAGAGTGAACCTAAGTACGCGGTCCTTTCCCTCTGGCTACCTCGAGTGGTCTTCCAGCCAGGGCTCTGCCTTCTAGTTCTGGTCTGCGTTCAACTCCCTGCTGGCCCTTCTGAGCCCCAATTGCTCAGGGGGCCTTCTCTCCGGGCACATGTGCACGAGACACTCGGGGCAAAGATGCTGAGCATCCTCATCTACTCCCCCTGTCTTTTAAGCTGGAAGTCTCCAGAAGAGTGACGAGAAAACAGCCAAGAGGTGGGCTGAGGCTCAGGAAAGTAATTGAAGAACGACTCCTCTGCGGGGCGTTAATACCTTGCAAAGAAGTGAATCTACTGGCATTTTTTTTAGAGTTTAATAAAAATATATATGCACCGTGAGAAAAATCACAGCAATAATTCCTTGCACCTTTGTTCCAAGAAGCCCAAAGCACTCCCCATATATTATCATATTCATTATCCTATTTTCTTCACGTTTCTCATTAATTTTTTTCTGAGGTGATATATTAATATGAAATTCTAAATCACATTAAGGAGACCACGAGCCCCGCTCCTTCTCCTCACCCTAACTCCACCTTTCTCTTCTCCCCTTTCCATCCATCATCCTCAGCACCCCCTCCTGCTCCCACCCAGGGGAGGCGACATCAGAAGCTGGTAAGCAGCTGATGGGGGTGGGGGGTGGGTAGAATAGTGGAGAAGGGTGAGAGTCAAAGTGATGCCCCCTCCCCAGGACCACACAGCCCAGGACTCCAATGCCCCTCGGGGAAAGGAAGCAGCCCAACTCCCCCTTAATGGGTGTAAAACCTCCTCTCTGCCCCCCCCCCCCTTGCATGCAAGAGGGAAAGAATCAGGCTCATTACAGATATTATCATGCAGCACTTCATATTTCAAAGAGCTTTATAATCGCTAATTAGTTATTGCCAGAGAATATGGAAATGGCACCTTGCTGGAATCCCGCAGACCGGGGGGCCGGTGTTCCACCAGCGCTCAGCCCGAGTCTGGGCCTGGCCACCCGGCAGCGCCTGCCTGCTGAGGTAGGAAGCATGCCCAGCCCCAGGGCAGAAAGCAGAAAGCACAAGGCTTTTGGTCCCTTCCTGCTGGGGCAGTTCTGAGTGGATGTCCCCCCCCCCACCCCCCGCTCCCCCACCCCCTGGCCAGCACAGATCCCCAGTCAGAAGAGGCAATGAAGCCTATCCCCTCCCACTGTGCCCAGCCCCAAACGGTGGCTGGAATGGGCCTGGTGGTTCACGCCCGGGGTGTGCGCCTGCGCACAGCAACTGTGATCCTGCTCCAGAAGCTTCCTGAAGATCAGAAGGGCACACAGGTGTTCAGATCGGGTCCCAAAGCCCCTTGTCTCTATTCTCTTCTAGCTGAGGAATGGCAGCCCTGGGGCTCACGTGGGCAGCAAGGGCGAATCCACTTTGAAAGACAGTTCCTGAAGCAGGTTGACATCTGCAGTCCACAGGCGTCTGCAAGAGAAAGGCGGGACCAGGAGCAGCCTCATTCACCCTAGATCACCTCGATCTCGTTTGAATTTCATTATAAATCTGCTCAGGAGCTGGAGTCCAAAGGGGCCTCCGGGAGGCGGGCCCCGGTCGGGCAGACTCAGGCCTTGTCTGAGGGACACCGAGTTGGCTGAGGGGTAGGATTCCGGGAGTGCTCTCTGTGAAGACCTGCCCCTCATCTTTCCTGTAAATGGGGACTGCGGAGACCCCACTTGAAAGAAAACTCTGAACAGGGCAGCACAGGTTTTCCTTCTAGCAAAGCAAGCCTCCATGGGTCAGAAGCAGCTGGGACAAAGGCTCGGCCGGCACTTCTGCCAGCCCTCCAACCCCCAGACGTGAGGAGCTCCAGAGAGGCTCCAATTTCCAGGGAATGATCAGAAATCTCATACACAGATGGGACTCTTGTCTTCCCGACAACAGGACGTGCAGAGGCCACTCAGTTACCTTGTTATCATACTTACCCTAATAAGTGCAGCGCCTGTGCCGTAGTGGGGCACAGGTGTAGACACCGGGGTGCGTGGCCGCTGGAATGAGGGGTCAGTCTATGCCCTTTGGCAAGCACGCATCCACAGTCCCCAAGACTGCACCCGAGAGAGAGTCGTTTTGCTACTTCCTGGCCCGTTACCCATCAGAAGCCATTTGTTCTTAGCACAGACCTGTGCTGTCAGAGAGCCTGATGGTCTCTCAGCACTCCAGTGAGAGAGAGAGAGAGAGCGCGCGCGAGTGAGCGCACCTCCCCCTTGGCCGCATGGTCAATGGCAGCCCTCATAATGAGAAGGCAGTGAGGTCCAGCCTGTTTGGCAGGGGCAGGGGTGTGAGTGTGGGGCACAGGACCACACACAGAGGGCTCACCAGGCCTTTGGGAACAAGCCCTTATGCAATCTGGGTCTTTCCAGGACATGACAGCCTGTCCCCTCCTCCCCTGTTCCTTCCTCAGTTTTGTGCTGAGGCAACTGGCTGGGAGGTCCTAGCCAGAGTCCTCATTTCTGACTTAAGCTGCCCCTCCAGGTACCCCTACTACCCCTCCCAGGTTCTCTCTTCCCCTCCTGAAGTCCCACAAGTCAAAGGTGTCTGCCCTGGAGAGGGGTGGGGAAATCTGCCCTTCCTCACCATTCCGTGGTCAAAAGAGCTTCCCTCTCCTTCCTGCTCCCCAGAACTGCCATGAGGTTCCCCAGTCGCAGCCTTCTTTGTCAGCCGGCCCCTTGTGACACTCTAAGCAGACACAATACACCTCCACCAGGAAGGCCACCCAGAGGCAGGTACAGGATGGGGCTGGTGAAGCTGGGGTGCACCCAGCCCTTGGCTGCCCTGCTATCTGGCTCCTGCTGGAGAACTCAGTGCCAACTGAGCCTGCAAGAAAACCCCTTTCCTGCTCTGCTAAAAGTGACTCTACTCTCCGCCATAGACACTGCTGAGCGCATGCGCAGGCATCACCCACACCCACACCCAGACACTCCCTCCTTCACACTCCCACAGGCACCCGTGCGCACGCACACAGACACACACACACACACACACACACACACACACACACACACATCTGGCCATGACCTCAGCCCTGTGAGCCCTCTAGCTTTAGATTTTAATTCTTTTACCACTGGAGTAACTGTAATTGAGTCAGGAGTCAGGACCCGGAGCGACAGTGCAAGGAAAGGATGGGGGCCATTCCTTCTGCCACCACAACTGCTCCCCCTTCTGGCTTGAGCTGGGGTGGGGGATGGTAGGTGGACCTGCCAGTGGGGAATGGGAGAAAGAGGAGAGGAGACAGGAGGAGGAGGGCAGGGCAGGGAAGAGGGTGGTGGGCAAAACAGAGTGGGGAGCATTGGCAGGTGGACTGCACAGCTCCCCTCTAACCCTGGCAGGGAGACGCCACTGGGGAAAGCACAGGTGTGGGGATCGGGTGGCCTCAGGCCGGGAGGTCACTTAGCCTCTGCAATTCTCAGTTTTCCTCTCTCTAAAGTCGGCGTAATGATACTTGGTTCGTAGACGTGCAATGACATTTGTAAAGAGCCCGGAACTGAGGAAGGCCTCAACAAATGACCACTCTTTCACAGAGGCCTAAATTAGAAGGGATTTTGGAAGGTGTGAGTTCTTGGCCCCATTCATAGGGGACTACTTAGGACACCTGGTCACGTGCTTCCTTCCTTTACAACAAAGTTGTGCCCTCTGTGACTCATTCTGGTTGTTCCATTCCCTAGGCATGAGTGCAACAAGTGGCGAGTGTCCCCCACAAGGACAGAAGAGTTGGGGAGGTCAGTGTATAAGGTTCCTGCAGTGACGCGGGACAGCTCCCAGGCAAACCCTCCCACTGGAGAAAAAACCGCAGATTCCTGCCCCATCTCCCACTCTGCTCCTGCGGAAACTGGTTTCCGATGGTTCCAGAATCCAGAATCACTCCCGGCTTTGTGGCCACCTGCCCCAGAAAAATGGCACTGCCTCCATGGCTGCCATCTGGAGAAAGGAGTTCCCGAGTATTCTCTCTCCCACTCTCTGTACCTACAGGGCATCCTGAATAGCCAAACACCTGGTGAGGAGAAGTCGTCGGAACACTGCTTAGTAGCCCAGACCATGCAGCCAGACTTTCCACCTTTGAACCCTAGCTCTACCACTTACCAGCTGTCTGACTTAACTTTCGTGTGCCTCTGTTTCCTCATCTGTAAAATGGGAACACTTAGCACCATGCCAGACACATGGTAAGAGCTACTGCTGATGCCGGCTCGGATGGCGTGTATGCTCCTTGGCCAGCTGGTCTGCAAGGAGAGCACCTCTCTGGAGAAAGGTGGGTCAATCATGAACTTGCAATCTGTGCAAAGGCCCAAAGGGCAGCACGTACAGGGCCCCACATGCAACGTCTTTCATCACAGTTTACTTTTACATTCGCGCAGCTACATGGTTCCGAGGATCCATTGTGTGTTCCTGGCTTAGCCATTCTCTGGCGGAGCTGACTGGCCAAGGGCTGGTCCCTGAGTCGAGATGAGCTGACCCCTTCCAGCGGCCCCCCTCTCCCACTCAGCTCCTCCTCCGCACCTTCCTCCAAGTGAGACCTACACTCAGCCCAGTGGGGGAAGGATCAGGTACACCTGCAGGTCCACGGGGGGGGGGGGGCTCCCTTCTAGCTGCCCCCACCTTACAGGGCCATGGAGGAGGGGCTGCCTGCTCAGATGTCCCAGCCAAGAGGGTCAGACCTCCTCGTACCTGGGGGCTCAGGCGGAGGGTGAGGTGGGTGGCAAGGAAGGAAGGGAACAGGAAGAGGGAGCAGAGAAACGGGAGGGGAGGGGAAGGGTGAAGAAGAAGGTGCTGGGAGGAGGCCCAGATGGGACTGAGGGTGGGGGATGGCAGGATGGGACAGAGGGGGAGGGGCAGGGGCAGGAAGGAAGGGTTAAGAAGACAGGAACTCTTGGGCTCTGCTCCTGTCCTCTACGCCTGCCTCCCTGAAAACACACACACACATCATCATCTGAAGGAATTAAAAAAAAAAAAAAAAAAAGCCACACAAAAGGGAAAATAAGGGAAAGAGGGCTCTTGAGAAAAGCTAGGTAAATTAGAGTCTCGAAGTGGCATATCCTGACCTTGCACATCTAAGTGGCTGGAGACAAAAGTCCTGGCCCATTGCCAGACGGGACAGGCTCGCAGGGAAGTCAGTCCAAGTTTAAACCCCTCCTCCATCTGGGAGGTTTACTAGTCATATGATGTTGGAAGCACACGGCAACCTGCGCTGAGCACAAGCATATTTATAATATGGGTATGATTCAAATGGCTTGCTTTACAGGGATGTTAAAATTAAATTAGGTTAAACAAACAAATAAAAGAAATGGAAAGGCCTTCGTCTCAGCACTTGCGTGACCCGGCGTTTCACTGAATGCCAGCAGGAAATGTTGTTGGTCCCCTACCTGGGCTGGCCACGCATCCCCCACCTGCTTGGTGTTGTCTGACCGGAAGTCTTCTTGCCCCAGAATGCCTGGTGGATTACCACCCCCCACCCTGGATCCCCTAGGGCTATGGGCAGCCAGTGCCTGTAGAAGGGGCAGGGGCTAGAGGGTGGGTACAGAAACCCACTCCCTTGCCTCAAGGTGGACACCTCCCAAGCTCCCTGCTGAGTCCAGACTTTAGCAGAACCCACATCTGCTCAGCTTTCCCCCTGCCCTATGCTGCTTCCCTCATGGGCTTCTCCCAAGAGCCCTCCCTCGACAATTCACTGGCGCCTAAGTTCCTGTCTCAGGCACTGCTTCTAGGAAGCCCAACCCAAGATGGCACCTTCCTGAGCATCACTTGTCAGCGTGTTTGGACCAGGAATGGGCCTCAGACTGTGGACAGGGCTCCCTGGAAATGGGAGGGCCACATACAGCCCTGTCTTTACCCAAAGGGGCCACAACCTGCCAGGTCGATGAGCCTCGGGCAGGCTCTAGGCTGCAGTAGGCTGGTCTTACCTGTCCTGGGAGGATTGGGAGCGGAAGCTGGATGGGATTCAAACAGCATAAAATAAAAACAAGCTGAGAGGAGTGTCCCCCAAGGCTAGGGTTTGCCGGGACATCAGCAGCCACCCGCCCTAGCAAGCAGAGCTGATGCTGTCCCTCAGACATTCCAACAAGGCCACTGAGAAGCCCGCAGGCGGGAAGGCTGGTAGAGGCGGGGAGGCTGCTGATCTTAGGGGCTTGTGGGCATGGGGGAGTTGGGGAGTAATTTAAGGGATGAGGAGGAGTCAGGGCACACTGGAATGGGGGAGGTACCCACAAAGCTTCCATCTTGTGTGCAATTAGTCTAGGGATGCCCTCATTTGCATAAGGTTCATAAATTTGCATAAAATTGCTCGAGGCCCTAACCACCAGTACAGAAAATAAAATAACATGAATCAATTAGCGGGACTGGCTGCGATTGGAGCAAGCCTGGTGTAAAGGAATCTCCTGCTCCTTGCTTTGGAGCTCTGGGTTGGCAGGAAGGAGCCCCAATTGCGACCCCTCAGGGGCCTCAGCTGCCCCAAGGGGCGCTGGGGGGGGGAGGAGCGCCCTGCCCCCACCCTATCCACCCAGGGAGGGTACAGTTCCTGGTGGCAGGTGGGGACTAGCAGGAAATGCAGGCAGCAGGCAGGCCGGGGGAGGTGGCCCAAGAAGGCCTCCCGGATAAAGGGGCGTTCAGGAACACAGCCCGTGTGTGTGAAAGCAGGGATGAGCTTCCTGCCAGCTGCGTTGAGCACCAAGGGCCTTTGCTGCCTCTGGCCTGGGCTGCACTTGCTCTCATGAGACTGTCATGACAGATAGGAGAAATTGGCGCGATCACCCCAGGGCAGAGAGGTACTGGGAGCTCGGTATGCATTTGCTGAAGGAATGCCTGATGTACATGGGGCTGAGCTTGGAGGGGAGGCACAAGTCAAATCAAGGGTGCCATGTAGCACTGCTTAACAGGTTAGGGGTGAGCTGCAGGATGCAATTTCCTTGAAAGCAAGAACAGAAAGAAAAGAAAGAGAAGAGGCGAGCAAGGAAGCCCGACCGGGTCTTCTTGGGGGACTGGGAGGCTGCGGCTCAGTCATGTTTCTTTCCCATCGTCACGTCTGTGAGCTGGTCTCTCGGATCCTCACTGGCAGTGCCTTGTCCTGCCCTCTTGGTTTGACCCCCCTCCCCCTTCTGAGCCCTGCTCCTGGCACTCTGCCTCCCCAGCTCCAGTCTAGAACCCGTGTTTCTCAGCAGGAAGCCGAAGCCTGGGGGGGGGGTGTTGGAGGTGGGGGTGCACCGGTGGAGCGGGAGCCCTCACTGAAACTACACCGCGCTTACCTTTCATCACCATCCACCAGCGAGCCCTCGCTGATGAATCACCAATTTCTTGTGCCAGCCCTCCCCTCCTCTCTGCGCTGACCCTGCTGGTATATAAGAACTCTCGGGGATTTTTTAATTTTTTCTTTGCCTCTCCACTCTCCCTGCACCTCCTCCTCTCCTGGAGCCACTGTTAATGAATCAAATTGCCCTTCGACTTGAATTACCGGGAAAACAGGCTCACCCACTACTCGAGGTAGAGGGGATGGCTGCCCCCAGATCCACACTGGCCTCGTCACCATGACTCAGAGTGGATGTTTATTTTTTGAATCTCGCATCCTTTATCCGAGAAAATGGACTACCGATGGGAAACAATTACCTCCCACTTACCCCACAGGGCTGATAGGAGCAGATGGCACGTGTGACGCCGAAGCGGCACAGCGCATTAATGTCATCAGCAACGATCACAGCTGTAATGAGTCCACATGACGGAGACTGAAAAGCAAGGAGAGGTGAGAGCAACAGCTGGGCACTTCAGCCAGATGTGGCCGCAACCACCCAAACGGTTTGTTCCGGTGGTGCTTGATGGGCCAAGAGCAACGGCAAGATACAAGGGGACCGGCGGGACCCTGCCCAGCAGCTGGGAGCCACTCTCCTGGGAGCACCAGGCAGCTCCCCGTTTATCTGGCCCCACTGAGCCCCCTCCCTCTGCTCTGACCCAACAGTGCGAGTGTGTCCGAGTCTCTTTGTCTCTGACGGCGCAGTGCCTCTGCTAACTCTGCCCTGAAGGAAACATGGAGCACAGCCATAAGGAGGTCTCTAAAGCTAGGAATCAAGTTCAAAGGTAATACATGATGGATGCGAGAAAGAGCTGCCGAGATACTTCACGATTTGCTGAATTTGGGATGCTGGGCTATCAGAGACTGTAAAAGACAGAACGCCAAGTCCATTTCTTAGCTATAGAAAGAACAGGGATGAGGACCAACGATCGGGACAATGATCCCTTCACTTTAGAGGGATTGGGGCAAAGAAGGAAAAATCACCCCCCTGCAGAGTTTCCCTGACTCCTGCCCAGCTTTCCTGGAAACCATAATTTCACCCGACATCCCAATTCCCCCATCACCTTTTGCTGTGAGCTTTTTGCAAAGCCCAGATCAGCTCCACGATGCCCTCAGGTTTAGCCTCTCTGAACGGGCCCTTCCTGGTCCCTGAGCTGAGCCTATAGACCTCAGACCCTGTCTGCCTGGGAGGGGCACTGCTGTGAGCCGGCCTTGGTGGCCATGTCCCTGGCTGGCCCTCCCATACATACTGTAGCCCCACCCCTGGAGCTTTGCAGAGGGGCTGGAAGGCACGGCCCCTTCCCCCAATTTCTAAGTCCCTACCCTCTCCCAGCCCTGTGTGTCTCTGCCCCAGGGATTCCATCTGGAACCTGTGTCCTCCCCAAAGCCATGAGAGGTGTGCCTTCACACCATAGCCTCACATTATTTTTTTTAAATAAAGAAAATACACCTGCAAATGAACAAATAAACCAAAAACAAAGATAGCCCCAGCTTCTTGAACATGATCCAGAAGGTACTGGTGGAGTCATCACAGCTGAAGCCCAGGTCGTTCTGGTCCATGGTGCTGTCCATGGGGACGACCTGGATGTTCACGCGGTAATCAGCGGCCCCATGCACGGAGCCACAGAGCCCAAAGCCAACCACGAAAATGCTCTTGTTGATGGAGAGTACCCCCAGAGGCTCTGCCCACCGCTGGAAGCCATTCGTGCTGCCGCACACCTTCCTGTGGGGGCAGGAGCCATGCTGATGGATGAAGTTCACACGTGGCCCAGGGTGGACGGCCAAGTGCAGTAAGAGGCTGCCCACCTCCCAGTCCGCAAGGTTGCCCTTCTGCATGGGGTTTGCAGCGGATGCCTCGAGGGTCATCGCCCGG
>NC_081575.1:89967455-89971499 GCF_022355385.1 Mustela nigripes
AGGGCACTGAACAAGTGTATCTCTGAAGGCCCGGGCGGTCCAGCCCCAGCCCAGCCACCAGCGTGCCCAGGTCGATGTCTGTAAAGCCGGCGGCAGAGAGAGTGTCTCTGTGTTTTGGCCAGGCGTCTTTCAGGCACTGGCCGGCTGGCTGCAGTTTTGGAAGAGTCTGGCCCACGTCAGCAGTAGGAAAGCGTGGTGGGCCTCGAGGAGCTCTTCTGGAACTCCACGCGGTGGGCCTCGGGCACCAGCATCCCGTGCTTTTCGGCAGTGGGCTGCGTGGTCATGACCTCAGGGGAGCAGAGAAACTGGAGTGGGGCCAGGAAGACGGCTGGCTCCACCTCCGGCAGCTGCATCTCAGCGCTCACGGTGCCGTGGCCGTGAACAAGGCGCGGAAGAGGAGGCCTTGCCGGCCCGGAGATGCACAGCCCAGAGAGCCTCGTTGCTGAAGAGGAAGGCCAAGCACTTCGGAGTGCGCTTGGGAGGGGAGGCCCGCACAGCAGCGCCGCCACCTGTCACCCGGGTCCTTTGTCACCTGCTCCCACCTGCCTGCCCGCTGAGAGGCCCCCGGGGCACAGGGTTGTGACGTGCAGCATTGGCATTGGCTCCCCGGGTGCTCCAGCGCGCCTTGTCGGGGCGGGGCTACCGGTCGGGGCCTGAGTGCTTCCAGGTCGCAGTTCATTTCCCATTCCATGCTTTGTAGTCCTCAGAACTCTGGTGAACTCCTCAAACGCTTGGTCTGGCTTATGTCTCAGCCGCTCCGTAGGAATTGCTCATTGCGTCCACCTATTTGTTGCTACACACAAAGGACCCTTAGGCGACCGCCCTTGGCTTAACACCTTGGCCGCACTGCTGTTGCAGATCCCACCTTCTTCCCAGGCCCCTCCGCCTCTGTGTTGCTCAAAATACAGGCTTTGTGGACCGTACCTGCAGGCAAACTGTTGCTGGTCTGCCAGGGGGTTAAGTACAGAGACGAAGAATAACAGAAACTTTTATAGCAATCTGGCAGAGGAATTTTTGTCTGTTGAATCTAATAATAATAAAAAAAATCTAATAATAAAAAAAATCTAATAATAAAAAATCCAAAGTTTGTACTTTGGATGCCTGTTCATGTTTGTTAATCCGTTTTATTGTATTTTATCACCAAATTATTGGTCTGGGACACATGATGAAGGGGAGAATCCCTAATCCTTCTCCAAAGATAATGTCAGAAATACCACGATAAGCCCTTATCTTCTCTGAATCCAACTCTCCTGGCTTCCCTCCCACTCCACTCTTCAGAAGTTTGCAGGTGGCCTTCATCTCTCTCAGGCCCACAGATTTCCCCTTTCCTGATGAATCTGTTGGATTTCCACAGAGAGGCCACCCCTCCAGGACCCTTTCCCCTGCTCTGCCCAGAGCCCTGTACTGTCCATAGCATCAACAACAGCGCACAGCAGACTTCATCCTCAGTGCCAAGACTCTCAGCCTCTAGCCCAGTGCCTGGAGCACGACGGAGCCCATCGAACTTTATGGTGTGAATGACTTTCACATGAGGAGCCTTGGGAGCTCACCATGCACCAACTGAGAAGCTATTTTCCATCCGCTCGTTTCCTCCATGCTTCTTTGCCTTCCCTAACTCTCGCAGTCAGCATCCCAGTTGTCAAAAAATTAGCAGTGGTACAATCCCTTTGGTGGTCAGAGACAAAGTTAGAAAAGTCCAGGTTGCAAACCATCCTCTAGGTTATATGATTTCTGGTTTCTGGGAAGGGAGAAGGAACAGCCATGGTGTTTTGGTCAGAAAACTCATCCTGACAAATTGAGTACGTTCCAGGGATCTGCCAGCCTATGTGGAGGAGAGTGCCTTACCTTCATATGAGCACAGGTGGGGAATCAGGAGCCTGGGTTGAGGTCTTGGCCACGTAGAGTGTAGCTCACCAAATGACTGCCACAGCCTTCCCTATCCTATGTCACTGTATCCTATGAAGTGAGTGAATAACCTCCAGGATGACCCTTGGGGCTAAGCTAAGGGCTTACTAATTAGTGATCCTATAGCACATGGGAAATAGAAATGTCAAGTGTTACTATTAATAGTCATATTTCCTCTGCTCTGGTTTGCAAGGTCCCTTATGCTTTTACTCCAGAACCTCTGGAAAGTAACAAGAAATGTGGTTTGGAGGGAAAAGAGAGCTATAACTATAGTGTAATTCAGTATGGCTAAAAAAATAAAATGCAGATGAATAGGTTGCCTTTCTAGAGTGACCTGGAAGACTGAATCCTTACATAGAAGTTAACTGCTTTAATACATAAAACATAAATCTTTGGTATTGAAAAGAAAAAAAAACCCAAACAGTTAAAGGACAAGTGAAAAAATAGACATAGACAGCAACTGAAAGAAGAGTATCTTTAATATATAAAGAGCTTTTTCAACCAATAAGAAAATGAGGAATACCTGAATAGGAAAATGGGCAAAAGGCATGAGTAGACAATCCACAAAAGAAGAAGCATAAGAAATATAGGTCAACTCTGTATAAAGACCGAGAGCAATTTCATTGGGTATCTCTTTGATTACCAGTGAGACTGAACCTATCAAATATACTTTTTCATTTGTCAGCTAGGCAAAGATTAAACCTAGTGATCCTCCCCAGGCAAAGTGAGGGAAAATGCGCATTTACATTTACCACTAATGGGACTGTAAATAGGTACAGCCTTTCTGGAGAGCAACTTGGCAATGCAGAACAAAAGCCTTGTCCTTTAACTCACAGACTCCACCTGTAGGAAAGAATCCTAAGGCGTCATCAAACAAGTAAACAAAGATGTGGACGGTAAGATTTGTTGTCTCAGTGAAGTTTATAGTAGCAAAACCGGAAGTTATCTAAATGTATATCAGTAGATGATTGGTTAAGCATACAATAGAATACTGGGCAGTCCCTTTTAAAAGACGAATAGCTTTGTATCTATTGATATGGAGAGATGTCCATGACATGTAGATGTCACCACATTAAAAAAAATTGGAAACAGAAGGTGTAGGATGCTTTGATTTTTTTGAGCATTTAAAAAATGTATATGTGTAGAAAAGCATCTGGGTAAAAACACTGTACAATCATACTTTTTTGATGATGGAATTACAGGTGACTTTTATTTTTTCTTTTATACTTTCTCATAATTTCTTGATTTTTTTTCATAATGTAAGTTTATGGTTATCTCTGTTGAAAAATGCCTTTTAGGGAGCCCTTGGCCTGGTTATTCTGGCTGTTTTATGGAAGTGGAAGAGACAACAGATAAAGACCTACGGACATAAAATAAGGAAGTGAAATTTTTAATCAGTGCAAAATTCGATTGTTTCTCTCTGGAATCCGTATTTCCTTATTCATTTTGGAATCAACTCACTTCCTTCATGGAAGCTTCCCTACTACCAGCCCCATCTCTTTCTCTTGAAAATATCCTGGAACATTCTATTACAGTTGCTGTCCCTGAAATCATTATTGGATAGAATAATACATGTATTTTTAATTTTTAAAATGACTAATAAAAAATGATTGCCATTCAACTCTGCTAAAAAAGCATCTCCCCCTGGCGATACATATTACGACCTCAAACCTCTGAGTGAAGCTGTGCATAGGTCTTGCTGGGCCCAGCTCCACTGGGATCGTTATCCCCAAGTGCCCAGGGCACCCTTCACCTCTGCTGGGAGCCAACATCCCTGCGGCGTCTCCGAGTCACCTTTGCACGCATCAAAGCCTGGGGATATTCTTATGGGACCAAGTCAGGGTCTGATCCCATGTTTAGAAGTATAACCTGGAGTACCAAAGTGTGTTCTGTTAATAAGTCTTATGCCATCTCGATCTAAGTGTTAGGATAAGAATATGAAGAAAGGGGGCGCCTGGGTGGCTCAGTGGGTTAAAGCCTCTGCCTTCAGCTCAGGTCATGATCCCAGGGTCCTGGGATCAAGCCCTACGTGGGGTTCTCTGTTCTGCAGGGAGCCTGCTTCCTCCCCTCTCTCTCTCTGCCTGCCTCTCTGCCTACTTGTGATCTCTCTCTCTCTCTGTCAAATAAATAAAATTAAAA
>NC_081575.1:89976499-89998443 GCF_022355385.1 Mustela nigripes
AAGAGGGGGAACATGTCACACGGCCATTTCATTTCTAGTTCTTTCACCTGGAAAAAAAGTCAGGATGCCAGGTTGCTGCAGGACAGATGAAGTCCCCGACTACCTGCCTGGTGCCCGGTCCCCTTGGTTCCTTTGTCTCAACATCACGGACATCCTCGCCTTTCTCTGGAGGTGTCATGTACTGCCCTCTGGAACGTCTTTCTTTTGTTCTCTACTTACGGAGACCTTTTATCTTAGCAAGGTCCAGCTCAAAGGCCACTTCCTTCGTGATGCCATCTATGATCCTCTACTCCAAAGTAAGCGTGGCTCCTCTCCTGGGCCCCATCTGATGGGACTGTTATCCTTACTTGGCATTTATTCAAATTTGTCTTATGCAGTATTATAGCTGGTTGTTTACACGTGCACCAAACTTGAGCTCCTTGAGGACAGGGCCCTTGATTACTTTTCCTGATGCCAGAGCACAGTGCTAACTAAATATTTCTGAAGGAGGGAAAGAAGGCATCTGCTCTTTCTTTTCTGAGGGCATAAGTAAGAATAGCTGATATTGGTTGAACACCTGCTGTATGCCAATCATGGTCCTGAGCACTTTCTATGTACCAAATCAGCCCTCACCACCTCATAAAGCATTGTTATTATGGTCTCATTTGTATAGATGGAAATAGCGAGGCACAGAGAAGTTAGTTCATTTGCCCAAGGCTGCACCGCCCATCAGTGGCGGCACCAAGAGCAAAACCCACAAGACTTCCCCACACAACTTTTTGCCCTTATACTGCAGCATCAGATAGGACTTTAATTAAACATGTCAGCCCCCCTATTGTCTTCCATATTTTGAATCAATCCAGGTCTTCAAGAGCACAGCTTACTTTTTAAAGGGGCAAGTGTGAGGACGGGGGAAGGTGATGACACGTAAGTGCACCTGTCTCCCTTCTATGCAGGCCATCCTAAATACCGAGTGGGCTGCTTTCCGAAATCCACATTCTTGTTTGTCAGTTTCCATCCTTGGGCAATTATTTCACACTGAAAACGAGAAGGTGATAATCTAAAGTATTCTCAGCCAGTCTTGCTGACAGAGGTGTGAGCAAGGAGGAACATAGCATGTTGTGATTAGAGAGAGAAGCAACAAAGCCCAGTGATTGGAAAGCGTAAAGGAAGGGGTCAGCCTCATTATTCTCATGCATAGTTTGCGCACCCATAGAAATATTTTGTCCCAACAAGTTAACTCCTTTAAGTGGTGAGCGCTGAGTGTGGCAGACACGATTTTCTTTCTTAGGTATCTTGCCACTTTCTCCCCACCCGGCTGGGGGAAGGATTTCTGCAACTCACCTCGTGCAATTAGAAACAGCCCCACAGGGCCGAGGTGCAGCCTGTGTTCAGAGATACTCTTCTGCTGCTGAAATAAAAACAGCCTTTGAGAATATTCTCCTGCCAAAATCATTTTAGCATTTCACTGTCACACAGCGGGAGGCCGGGAGAGAGAGAGAGAGAGCGAGAGAGAGAGAGAAGAGAAGAGCGAATCATTTCCTCGAACAACCGGCAAGACCTCATGAGTTTTTCCCGTGTGCAAGGAAATTAATTAATTTCTTTTTTTTTATTTTTGAAAAGGAGGCCAGAAAAACATAGTTCAAGATGTTACATTTTCATAAGGAATAAGTCTCCATTGTAAATGAGTTCCTCTTTAAAGACAAGTCTGTAATTAGATTGCCCGGGGTGATGATGAATGGGGAGGGTGAAGGGTCCTCACTTCTTTCTGGAGAAAGCAGCACCCTAGAAGGCAGAAGGAAGGGCTGCCTCGGGCGGCCACGCTGGTGCCAGTGCCAGAGACTTCTTTCTCGTGGAGCGGGAGAGGAGAAAGTCTGTTCCTGAACCCAGGAAGAGGAAGGACAGGATAGGCTCTGCAGAGGGCTGAGCCCAGGCATTGCCACAACGGAGGCGGGTGGTGCCCACAGGGGGCGCTGTCTGAGGCCCCGTGGCCTCTGGTTCAGCTACAGGTCGCCGCAGCTTCCTGCATCAACCCCTCAAACCTGGGTATCTTTTCTCTTGCCATAAACCGAAAAGATGTGTGAACTTGGGAACCACTTCAAAAATGCCTTAATTATTGCTGTTCTGACACGCTCGCTCTGGGCTGAAACGGATCCCTCCCCCGCGTCTGGGTGTTGATGCCCTAACTTCCAGGACCTCAGAAGGTGACGGCCTTTGGAGACGGGGCCTTTAAAGAGGTGATTAAAGGAAAATGAGGCCCTTAGGGTGGGTTTAATCCAATCTGACCCGTGTCCTTCTAAGAACGCAGCATTTGGACACACAGAGAGACGAGGGTGGCCGGTGGCGGGGTGGGGGGTGGTTAAGGGGGCAGAGCGCTTGGCTGGCGAAGACACAGGGAGCTGCAGTTGTCTCCATGCCGAGGCCGAAACCAAACCTGCCCACACTTTGATCTTGGATTCCCGGCCTCTAAAACTGAACAAACAGAACAGAATGAATGACTGCTGTTTGAGCCACGCAGAGTTTACTGCAGCCCGAAGAATTTTTCAAACTGCGGTCCCCAGACATCTTTCGTCAGAAAAGTGGAAGGCAGGTGAAAATGCACAGTCCTGGGTCCCGAGCAGGCCTGCTAAGTCAAATCCCTGGGGCCCCAGGGTCTCCAGTCACCCCAAGCACCCCAGGCCATTCCAGAGCCCCCTGAAATGGTGACATACCCGCAGTTGGAATGTGCTGGAAGTGTCACCTGGGTGGTGATCCGCAGAGGGTGGCTCCCACACCCCCCCCCCCCCCGCCCTACCGCCCCTTCCAAAGGCATTCTTTGCAGTTAAACATTGCCTTCTCCCTGGTGGATCTCTTTTCAGTGCAAATAGCTCCTGGATGGGGGTGACAAATTAAGTCAATAACCTTTGAGTATGAATTCATTTATCAGCCAAATTCCTGTGGGATTGGAAAGATGCCAAACCTGAGCAAACCCGGAGAGGGGGGCTGAGCGGGGGTGCAGAGACAGTGGTGTGGTCTGCTCAGGGAGAAGGCGCCACCTTCTCGACTCAGCTCGGGGCTAACCCCACCATGGGGGCGGCCACAGAGCACATGGCGCTGGGCTCTCCCGCAGGAAGGTGGTGGGGACAGAGATGTGGTGGCGAGGCTTCTGGGCAAAGATCACGACTCCCGACTGCCTACTGTTTTCCTGTTCACTGCTGGGAAGCTGAGGGTAAAGCCAGGCCAGACTGCCTGTCTGCCTCTCTTGGGGTGAGGGGCGCAGGGACAAGTGGATGGAACAGCAGAGAGACCACAGGGATGGCCAAAGGGGTGGATATAGGCAGGGTCCGGCCTCAAAGTATTTAACAACTCCTACGGGCTCGACAAGGCCCCATCGGAACAGAAGGCAGCCACAGGCAGGAGCAGAATCCTCACCAATGCTTCGGGGTGCACTTCCCCGGGCCTCTGGCCTGCGCCTGGCACGCTGCACCAAGGCACAGACCCAAACCCTGGCGGGGGTCTGAGAAGGAGGCTCTTCAGTCTTGCTCTGAATTCCCTGACTTTCAGCGTTGTTTCCTTACTTGCAGGGAAGGAGCTGGCATCCCTCCCCTCCCCCAACCCCAGAGGCCTAGCTTAATTCACTTTGCAATTCCCCCTCGGTGCGCTCCAGGCCCACGCAATGCACATGTGATGGTGGCACCTGTGTCCTGTGGTTTCTGGAATCTTCCAGCAAGTCCTAACGGGCATGGAACATCCACTAGGGTGTCGAGGCCAGTCTCCTGCCTGCTGACAAGGGAACGCCTTAGAGAGAGCTGTCACGAGGCTGTGGCACTGGTGGCCTGCTCGGAAGCCCCGGCATCAGGATGGCTAATGAGCTGGAGCTTGGAGGCCTCCGCAGGGCCGGATGCCCACTCACCCACCCCCCAACCCCCAGCCAGAGTAGCAAAGACGTGCCTGCACCCAGGTCACGTTGCAGCCTGTTGGGAGCTTGGGCATGGAGAAATCTGCTTCCTGGCTTCCCATTTCGATGTAAAAAGGAGAATGTGAGGTGAAATCTGCCACAGACCCCGGCACAGGCTTCCATGCTGTTCCTTGAAGCAGCAGATGGCCGGGAGGACAAGGATCAGTCCGGCCAGAATGGTCGCTGGCAAGCCACTGTTCTTTCTCAAGGCCGGGCTCCCAGCGACGGCAGACCGTGTTGGTGCCCCACCCCATGGCCCTGGGGTCCCTCTGGCCGCTTCGTGCGCGCACTCGGTTCCTGGCACCCTGCTTTGACTTCGCACTTGGGCTTTGGCTCCAGGAGGCCAGTCCTCAGGCTACAGGAAGGGAGCCATTTTGCACACCTGCACAGGCAACGGGCCGGGCCTGGAGATCACCCACCCCCAGAGTTCTCATGGTCGTTGGCTGCGGGGGACAGGGGTGGGAAAGCCCAGCTCCCCTTGCTGGGCCATGCCAGCCGCAGTCACCCTCCAGAGCTGTCTTGCCGGTGAGGCCAGGCCAGGCCTGTGTGGGCCCTGTGTGTCTCCTTCTCTTTTGGTGCATTTCCTTTCCTGCTTCCCCTCGGGCCCTGCATGTTGCCTCCTTGCAGAACCACTCGCACACAAATCCTTATCTCAGGGGCGGCTTCTGGGCCACTGGATGTAGCTTATGCATCAAAAATCCCATCATTCTCCCCTCAGAATCTCGTAACTAAGAGAAATGCCAACCCCCCCTCTCCAGCTCCCCTGCCTCCCAGCCGGCTCCTCCCGCAGACCCCCCTCTGGCTGTTAGCCAGGGCCACCGCTCTCCTTGGTGGCAATTTCAGGAACATGGGGACCTTGCAACGTGTCTCTGACCCCATCCTTCTCCCTACTGCCACCGCACCCCTCAGCTCAGGCCCCTCTCCTTTATCCGGACTAAGACAATAAACCTGAGGGCTTTACGTGTCCATCTCCGGCCTCCCATTTTTCTGGAATATCTAGAATGCCGTGAGCACATGCGTCCTGCTCCAGAACTGGTCTAATTCTCTTTATCATTCTCTCTGTCACCAAGTCCTCAGCAACTCCCCAGTTCCTGCTAAAGGAAGCCCATCTTCCTTGCCTGGGTATTCAGAGCCCTTCCTAACATGCTTCTGCCGGCATCTCCAAATTTCTAAGGGGGCCATGATGGGAACCCCCTGGCCCCTCTTCCCACTGAACACATTCACTAAGAACGGGCCATGTTAAGGTGCTGGGATCATCACAGTGGCTGAGGTCATGGTGTAAAAGACTGCAGACTACAGACACTGGAGAGTCAGGTTGGTAAGGAGACACACTGAATAGGAAGCGAGAGAGCTTTTAGATTTTAGAAGTTGGCTTTTTTTTATGGCCCCCCGTCTTATGGGGGCCATAGAATATTTTTGGATTTTTCCTCCTAACACCTATTTAATTGGGTCTTTACCTAACAAGGCCTATGTCCAGCCTTGAGACCTTCAGGCTCACCAAGGTGCCACACAGCTGACACCCACCCAGGGCCCTCACACTGGTCAGGATGTGAGGCCCACTTGCCCTGGTTTTTTCCTCTTCAGGCCCCCGACGAACCCAACTCCCACCTCCTGCAGGTTTCTGACCTTGGGCTTCAGTTCCCTGTGTGGGCCTGTACTGTACTCCCTACAGTACAGCAGGAGGCACAGATGTCCTACTTTTCCATTGGTTCTCTACAAGAACCTGAGTTCTCCCCACAGCAAGGCCCTCTTCCGTTTGCCAAGCTCTGGAAACTTCTCCCTGTTGCCTGAGTTGGTCTTCTATCCATGCCCTCAGTCATTTATAAACTCCATGCATGTGGTAAATGCTCGATGGTACTGCCCCTTCAGAAGAGGACTTGCTGTCCAGCTCCATAGTCAGCCTTCAGACACCAGCCCTTCCGAGTCTGTCTTAGTGGCTGGGAGCTACTTCGCCAAGGTCATGTCTTTTCTGGGGTGGCCACGTCTGGTGAGTGTGCAAGGCAGGAATTTGAAGGCCTGGCCATTTGTTTCCCACCTGGGACACTCTTAGTGACAGTCCTTGGAAGGGCAAGCGTCATTGTGGGCCTGGCAGGCTCAGGAACTTTCTCAGCCTTCTCTGTTTGCCCTGCCTAAAACCAGAGTGTTGTAGACAGCCTGAACCAACCCCCCACACAGCCTGACCTCCCTGAAGCAAGCCCAGAGAGGTTCAGGAACTTGCCCAAGGTCACAGAGCTGGCTGGTGCCTAGCCCTCCAGAGCCACGGGGGTTCCCAGCCCATTCGGCTCCATCCTCTTGCCCTGGCCCCTCCCTAGCACAATCCTAAAGCTCTCTGATAGTTACTTGGTGCACCTCGGAGCAGAACAGCACATCCCACTTGGCTAGGTCTGCCTCAGACCCAGGAGCCTGCTGCTTCCCCAGTCATGCCCTCCTCGCTGGCCTGGTCCCATCAGTATTCCGAGCGCCTCTGGCACGTAAAGGCAAGGGGATTGAGGGAAGGGCAGTTGTAAGAGGGATGCAACAGCCCTACCTCATTTTTATTGCCACCTTGCCGAAGTTCTATTATTACATTTCTCACTTCCCCTTAACATTAAAACATAACAGCACGGTGGCAAGTGGTTAAGTGCTATGAAATCAAACAAGCCTTGGTGTGAAACCCGCCCTACCTCTTTCTAGCAGTGTGACCTTGAGAAATTTACTGAAATTCTTGGAGCCTCAGCTCCTTCCTCTATGCGGCGAGAGAAATAAGGCTCAAGCATGGCCTCATCGGGTGGTGGGAGGGTGAACGAAATAATGAATGCCAGGGGCTTGGCACAGGGCTCCAGAACACAGTAAGGCCACTGTAAATTGTAGCCGGTGTTATTTTTATTAAAGATATGTATGAGATAACATATGTAGCACCCAGTAAGCAGTAATCTGCAGTCCTCAACGGGGAAGAACAAATCAGCATGTGCATTAATTAGGGCTCCTTGTGACAGAGAGGACTTATCTGATAGACGCGATGCTTCTCGGGATGGAGACAGAACAAGACTCACCATCTCCGGACCCCAGTCCGTCCTCAGGCAGGCTCAGGTTGACGTAACCCCTCCTCTCCAAACTCACTGTGCGGTCACATCGGTAACCCCCAGCATCCGGGTTTCCTTCAGTTCCGAATGAAGGCAGTCTGAGCAAATCATCCAAAACCGGGCAGAAGGTTGGCATAAGAAAGATAGGCAGCGTTTCAATAACTTGGGAGACTGAGCTAACAAGAGCTGTGTTCACTGTGCTCCCAGTGCAAACACACAGAGATATCTGATTAGACATAATGAAAAAATAAATAAGTACACAGCTTGGGAGGAAGGAAGGAAGGAAGGAAGGAAAGAGTGGAGAAAGGGAGAGGGGGAGGGAGAACAGAAGAAATGAACCAAAAAGGGACGAAATCCCCAGGTTCTCAAAGGGATCCTCCATTTCAACTAGCACATTTAATGACCTAAGGCAGAAATGATGGAGTGACTACCTAGAGAAATGCACTTTATTTTTTGAGAGGATGGCTATAAAGATCACAGAGCCTAGGCTCCCAAAGCCCTCAGACATCAGGCAGCACAATGCAGTAAGATCAGACTGCCCAGTACAAGGCCAAGGGGAGAAAGTCAGAGGGAAGAAGAGGATTGGGATGGTGAATGCTTCCCCGAGCAAGAAAATTTCTCGCTGTGCTCCGTCCACTCACCTCCCGCCTTCCAGGCAAAGCACTGGGTGAATTTGGGGAGCCCAGGTGCTAAAGGATGTTTCTATTGTCTCACTGTCCTATTTGAGTTCATGTAGAATATGGGCTTGGGGATGAAATAGATCACATCCTGGCTTTGTCACTTTCTATGCATGCGACAGTGGGAGGATTATATAATCACTGTGTCTTCATTTCTTCATCAATAAAAACAAAAACAATAGACACTTTACTACCCATTACATAGAAATGCAATTCTCAATCATTCTCAATGCTTGCCGGGACAACACGCACACACATTCATATTCTTTCTCTCTCTCTCTCTCTCTCTCTCGGACTTCCCTAAAGAGGGCATAAGAAACAATTCAATTCTAGAAGATATATCCATTTGGCAGCTTTGTACCTGTCAGAACACTTAGAGAGGCCTGGGATTGCCTAGGAACTGAACAGTCATAGAGCCCTGCTTCCCAGGCTTGGTGCGGACTTCAGCGATCCAGTGTCATTAAAACTCTCAATTAATAGCCAGACATTGGATGTTTTCAATGAGACATTTGGTTAGTAATCAAAGCCAGTGTGTGGGCCTTAGACCTGGGCAAACAGGACCCCTCCTCTGATCTTAGTGCTTCAAGGGATCCCAGCTTTGGAGTGTTTTCCTTGAGATTTTCCAAAGCACTTTGGAGTGCTTTCCCCTCCAATGCCTGAACTGGCCCAGAATATTCTGTGGGCACAGCCTCTCATCTTGCTACCCCAGTTCTGCGTGGGTTCTGGTCACCTGAAGCACCTACCTGAACATTTTCTATGTCCTCCAACCAGGAAGGCTCCCTGGACTGTTGCTCTACAACGTCAATGGACCTCTCTGATCTCTGTACTCTCTCACCTTCAATCAACGCAATGCCATGCTCTCCTAGGCTTGTCTCAAGCTACGCAGGATAAGGGACAGAATCCTCTTGCACACACAAGACTCTTCTCCCTCTGCCCATGGGTCCCTCACCTATGCTCTCCACTGGCGGCGATGTGTGAAAAGCAGGGGTGAGGCAGTGTCATAAGAGATCACACTCTAGAAAGGCAATGATGATGGCTTACAGAGACCAAAGGAAGATACGAGTGGAAGAGGCGTTCGAACTATAAAATTTCAAATGGTAAGTTTCACGCGACTGGACAACGGATTATCATTTGCATTTTCTTACATACTCAGGAAGATGGGCATCTGTGATGGTCATCAGAGAGACACAGGAGGGACCTTTGAGAGTCACTGGCCTTTCTGCCCGTGTTCGCGGCGGCGCTCTGGGTGAGGCCGAAGGCTGGGTGACATAACCAGCTTTGCATAAATGTCATAGGAGGGAGCTGGAAAGGCAAGAAGACCTGTCCAGTTTCAATGCAAACAGGTTCCAAAGATTCCAAAGAGCTACAGCATTGTGAGTAATAACAGGAGTGTTACCTTTTCCTTGTTGTGAGAGATAAGAAATTATCCAGGAATGACACATTTAGCAATAAACAGCGCAAAGAATAGTTCCTGGGCCTGACACAGGAAGACATGGGGCCGGGACACTCTGAAGAAGCTTCACCCCTACTGACTAGACAGGAAGCATGTACATAAGGACAACTTCCGTACCCATCAATCTATATCCTCACTGACCAGGGCTCTTGGGTGGCTCAGTCGCTAAGTGTCTGCCTTCGGCTCAGGTCATGATCCCAGGGTCCAGGGATCCAGCCCTGCAACAGGCTCCCTGCTCAGTGGGAAGCCTGCTTCTCCTTCTCCCACTTCCTCCAACTTGTGTTCCCTCTCTTGCTGTCTTTCTCTGTGTCAAATAAATAAAATCTTAAAAAAATTCTAAATCCTCAATGATAAATCACTACCCCTCACACGAGCCCCTGGATTTCAGAGTACATTTAAAAAATTAAATTGTACCTACAGCTTGCTTCCATTCCCCTCCAAAACAGTACTTAAGTAGGCACCCCCACGGACCTAGCGGTGACTCCAATAAAATCCAAAGGCCTTGTTGAGTTCTGGTGCTTGAACCCCTACCCCAGCCCTGTGGCTTCTTTTGTGTCGTAATTGGTCTCAGTGTGCGGCAGGTAACCCCTAATTCTTAATCTAACAGCTTCCATTTGGGGCTCAGCATTTCAGCAATGAAAACAGCAGCCTGGTTATGAAGCCCAGTTAAATCTGTCCCTCACTTCCAAGTTCAAAGCGTCCATTCAATTTGAGTGAATGACTCATTACACTGAGGATAATTATTACCTATGTCAGGCAAAGAGTCCTCACCTGGAGGTATTTGGAAGGAGCCAGGGATTTCCCATTTTCCGCGATCTCTTCCTGGGGCCAATTTTATCCCCCACTGTGCTTCACTACCTCCTTGCCTTCCGGAGCTTTAACTTCAGTGTGGGGCAGAAAATCGGACTTTTTTAGTCCTGCCAAGGCTCAGGAGCATGCTTTTCAGCCAGAGGTATGCACTACTCCTTTTTGGCTTCCAAATAGAATAGGTTTTTTGGTAGAACCTTGGGGAGAACGACAAAAAGTTGACCCCACACTACCACATCCTGATATTTTCCTACTAAGCCCGGTAGCTGGTGTGCAGAGGCATACTGTCTGTATCTGAAGACACAGGGGGTTACAAATTGGCCAACTGTTTTGCTACTACAAAATGAGGACTTATTTGGTTGGCAAGTAATAGACATTCAGTAAGAGGGAGATGTTCCGTAAGAGGGAAAATAACCTTTGTTTTAGTTTTCTCAGGCTGCCATAAAAAAGTATGAGAGTAGATGGCCTTGGCAACATAAATTTCTCCCTCACTGTTCTGGAGGCTGGAAGTTTGATATGAGGGTACCAGGACAGTTGGTTCTGGTCAGGGCTCCCTTCCTGGCTTCCTGAAGGCTGCCTCCATGCTGTGTGGTCAACGGATCTTTCTTCAGTGTGTGTGTGTGTGCTGAGATATCTCTTCCTCTCTCCTACTTATAAGGCCACCAGTCCTATTTGATCAGGATCCCACCCTTGTGACCTCTCTGAACCATAATTACCTCTTAAAAGCCCTATCTCCAAATACAGTCACACCACAGGTTGGAGTTTCAACATATGGATTTTCAGGAGACACAATTCAACCCATAGCAGTTTTTATTACCGAAATTCTGGGAGGTTCATAGAGCTAAATAATCAAGACAATCGGAACTTGTGACTGATGGAAACCGTGTCAGGTCTGGATGTAAATAAAGAGAATGCAGGAAGTACATTTCACAGGCACTGGCCTATATATAAAGACTGAGCTGTGGCCTTTGACACTCATTCATTCAACCCAAGGTTTAAATTTTCAGGAGACAGCGAGAAAGAGAATGGCTAGACTTGAGTCGTGTGCCCATCCTGGAGCTAATAACTCTCTCCAAAGGAAGAGATGGTGTTTTCTGATTGGCCAACCTGGTGCGAATGTGCGTGTGTGTATGTGTGTGTGTGTGGATGAGGTCAGATTTATTCAAATCACATAGAATGGGTTTCCCATAGGAAATGGAAGCTCTGTCAGGTGGAAAAGAGGGAAAGGTAGGGAGGTAGGCAGAAACAATATATGTCTACCACAGACTGCCAAGGTTTTGTACAAAAACTGTTGAAGTATAATATTTTCGAAGGAAAATATAGCTTGGTCCAAGGAGGGAAAAGTTGCTGTGCATTATCAACTTTGCCTTTTCAAGGTGACATTGACATGAGGAATTGAGTTTAGACCAACCAAGTCTTCACAGGGCCTTGGAATTTGTTTTCCAGGTAGATTAATTTCCAAAAAAGAAGAGGTGAGACAAGCTTTCAATGTAAATCATTTGTCACCCCAGAGTTCCCAAATTTGTCTTTCAGGGCATGGCTGGGCCCCAGACATCAGCCGCATTACAAAAAAACACAAAAAATGACAAAAAAAAAAAAAAAAAAAAAAAAAACAACACCTTTTGGTTGCAAAAGTAGAACAGCAAAGCTAGCAATTACTGAACACCTACTCTCTGTCTGCTGTGGTCATCCCTGTTGAATGCCTTCACCAAATTCATTCCCTGCTGCCCCTCTTCTAATAGGATCTTGCTCTTATTCAAGTAATCACTCCTTCCCCACCCACACCATGTAACTTAGGAGAAGGTGGGCCCTACCTCCAGCAACAAAGAAGAATCCTGACTCACGTGAATCAATCATCATAGTCCACTTCTCTTTTCTCCCAATTGACCATCTGTAGAGCTAAGCTAAAGCCAGTTGCCATGGAGCACTCTTTTTTCTAGCAACAGTTACTGATTCAGGAGGAGGGCAACCTAGGTTGGCTCCATGAGATGTCAAGCAAGAAATTTCTCTCCATATTTGAGAGTGGTTTGTTCTTTCTCCTTCACTGGCCATGGACAAGCAATCCCACAGGTCCACTTGGAACCAGCAGCTCTCATGTTTCTATGGGGGCCAACCTGAGGAAAGCCAAGTCCAGAGAATGGCAGATATATGAGGACCAGAGCCCTGGTTGGATTCCTACCTGGAGCTCTCTTCCTTCACCCGGCTATGTGAAATTATACATTTCCTAATTGTTTCAGCCATTTTGACTCAGGATCTCTGTCGCTTGTAGCCAAAACTATCTCAAAGCCAAATACTGTGTTAAGTAAGTACTCTATATGCATTATCTCATTTTATCCACATACAAGGAAGTAGTATTATTATCTCTATTTTATAAGTGAAAAAACCCGAGACCCCAAAAAGTTAAGTAACTTGCCCAAAGTCACTCAGTTATTGAATCCAGGCTCCTTTCTCCAAAACCCACATTCCAAGCCAGTAAAAGTAAAACCAACTGGCTTTACATACTCCCCCAATTCCTAGAAATTAGAATGAAATGGATATATTATCAAACAAATCATGGTTTTCCACTGATCTGGACCAAGGGTCCATAGGTTCTTGGTCATCACTTCCGACTGACCTTCAACTGCCAGAGAGCATAATCTTCGCACCCCTTACATCTCTTGGGAGGTAAACAGATAATGTTCTGTAAGCAAATATATCACCAGAGGATTTCCGTCCCCTCTGAACAGTCAAAAGCACCATGGGCTCTAGCTTTCTTAAGAATAGGACCCAATCTGCTGGGGGGAGAAGGGGGAATGGTTCAAAACCTCAAGATTTCAAATTGTCCAGTGATGCAGAAACAGGAAGTCCTCTGGCTGACACGTAAGTGGTGCTGCTCTCCCTTTGCTCTAGACCCTGTAGGTTTGCCCTTGATGAAGAAAACACAGTTGCTAACCACGCAAGCCTTGGAACCCCACAGACCTGTATTTGAATTACCATTCTGACATTTCTTAGCAATGTGAACCTGAGTCAATTCCTTAACCTAACAATGTTTCCACATCTTTAAAACAGTAATAACAGGAGTGCCCACATATAACATTGTTGAGTTCAATGGGGAAAAAAAAATGCTTAAAGTGTTCTGTGACTTTCAGCTATGACTATGTGTCCACAAACTCAATAACCAACGAAATCACCATTCCATCTCACATTTATGGGTCCCACAGGCTCAGTGGACCCAGGCTGGGCTCTGCTGAGTGGATCTGCTTCAAGCTTCGGGTTCAGTTGGGCTTGAGTTTAGGCTACAGGGGAGCACTCGGGTCTGCTCCACGTGTTTTAATTCTGAGACCAGAATAAAGGGGCTGCAGCTGCCATGAGAGGGCCCAGCCCATTTCCATGCTTTGTGGGCAATCATGTCTGTCAGGATCTCATTAGCTACAGCAAGTCGCACGGCAAAAGGTGTGGCCATCGGGAGAGAGGAAGAACTGGCAACCACAATGCCATCTACCACAAGCTCTTAGACCAGGGACTAACTCAGAAGACAAAAGTGGTTGTTCTGGGTCATTCCAGTAGTAATACTAGAAGCCCAGAGAGGCCACCATTCTCCATGGTGGATGAGTAGAATGGTGATGAACCAACTCCTGCCAATTCGGGGCTAAAAAAAGAAAGAAATGCTTCTTCTTTTTTTTTTTTTTTAAGATTTATTTATTGACAGACAGAAATCACAAGGAGGCAGAGAGGCAGGCAGAGAGAGAGGAGGAAGCAGGATCCCCGCTGAGCAGAGAGCCCGATGCGGGGCTCAATCCCAGGACCTTGGGATCATGACCTGAGCTGAAGGCGGAGGCTTTAACCCACCAAGCCACCCAGGTGCCCCAAAAGAAATGCTTCTTGATAGCATTTGTTTCACTGAAAATGACACTGTTTATTCCCATGTGGGAAAATGAAAATGTATTTTTCTCACAACTTAGTTTACCTACTAATCATTGAGTTAATCATAGAAGAATGCCAGTGAGAAACCTGGCCCTGATTCCTGGCAACTTGAAGGTTGATATCCTGACATATGGGAGAAGTATCTCTGTGCAGCAGCTTTCTGTCCTTTCTTCCTGAAAGTAGGTGGTGGGCCTGTCTCTAGCCAGGTGGGCAGTTCTCATTCTGCAGGCTAAAATGTAACCCATTCGTTAATTTTCCATTTTATCATATTGGCCACAACATGACAATAGTCCTCAATCATTCCTTCCCTTCAAGGGATGGTCCTTGTGTAGCCACCAAACCCAAACTGCTTAATGTTGAAACAAGCCACAGATAAACCTAAATGTTCTTTGACTCCTCTCTTCCTCAGTGTACCCCTCCACAGTTCCCCCTTGGCCCCACATCTCAAGCCAAGCCCATAAACTGATCTTCCTGTGCTCTCCTCCATGAAGGGGTCACTGTTACACAGCTTTGCATCAAACTCAATTGTTCTCCCACTTTTGGAGGATAAATCCAAGGACACGATGCTTGGAGAAATTCCACCTAAACAAATCACAGAGACCAGCTATTTCCAGACAGGAAGCAAAAGTTAAGGTAAATGGCAGAAAGAGTATAACCCTATGTTACAGTCATGGTCTGGCACTGGTTTGTTGGGCCTGTTGAGGGAAGTCTTCATTTCACTTGCATTAAGCCTTGGCAGTCCTCATTCATCAGCCCTGTGGCTGAGTGTGGATGGTTCTGAGATTCTCTTCATACATGTAAGCTTCTTGGTACATGTTTAATAAGAAGTCCATAGGGGCACCTGAGTGGCTCAGTAGACTCTTAAGCATCCAACTCTTGGTTTTGGCTTGGGTCATGATCTCCTGGTCATGGGACCAAGCCCTGCTTAGGACTCCGTGATCAGTATGGAGTCTGCTTCAGATTCTCTCTCCCTCTTCCTTTTCCCTTCCCCCCTGCTCATGCTCTCAAAAATAAATAAATAAGGGGCACCTGGGTGGCTCAGTGGGTTAAGCCTCTGCCTTCAGCTTAGGTCATGATCCCGGTCCTGGTATGGAGCCCCACATCAGGCTCTCTGCTCAGTGGGGAGCCTGCTTCTCTCTCTCTCTCTCTCTCTCCCTGCTTGTGATCTCTGTCTGTCAAATAAATAAATAAATAAATAAAATCTTTTAATTAATAAATAAATCAATCTTTATTTTAAGAATGTCCTTATAGGGGCAGGTTATGATCTATTTATTTATAATCTCTATCAAACCAAATGCACTGGGACAGTCCATAGATGTCAAACATCAAAAGTCTGACTCACCTGAGGGCAGTTTTGGAAACAATGCAGGTTCAAAACAGACCTCGTAGATGATCACCATTCCTTCTTTAGCTGTTCTAGGAAGGGACACTTGAAGATGGAGAAGAAGCTGGTCCGAGAAGGCAGCACTCTTTAGCTGTGTTAACTCATGGCCCCAGAGTGATATCTCCCCTCTAAATCTCCAACCTAAGTCCAGACAGCACCCCCGCCAGACTGGCCTTGTCTAAAAGACAGAACACTTGACTGGGCCAAAAGGGAGTGATTCCGGAATGCACAAGAGCTACCATCCATCACTGGCTTCTAGTCTGGCTGGGACTCATTCCACTCCCACTGAGTCACCTGCTTCCTCAAGGATGCCCATCTGCCTGGCTCCCCGCCCCTCTCTCACATCGCCACCAAGCGGCAGGATGGGGCTTGGCATTAAGGTGACTGAACTTTTTACCCTCAGTCTTGTCTTTTCCAGGATACCACTTTGCTTCCCTGTACAATCACAATAGATGCAAACTTGCTACAGACTAGACAAGAGAGTGCAGGCAAGAGGAAGGAAGGAGGCCCGTTGTAGCCATTTAAGCAGGGGATAGATCCCTCCTGGCATCCACCCACGCTATTCAGGAATTGCTTTATCTCCATTAGTTATAACTGCACCACGAAATGCATTGAACAATCATACAATAAGAAAGACAGCCATAAAGCAAAGTTGGGGGATTACTTTGTTATGCATAGATGTGTATGCACCACAGACTCTGTAAATTCGTTATGGCAAGCGTCTTTCTCTCCAACCTCATGTTTGTTCCAGCTGTGTTCTGAAGGCATTAAAAAAAAAAAAAAATAATCAACAAACCGGCATGGATTCTTTTGCAACTTGAGTTCAGAGGCAGTTCAAAGATGCTGCAAGAGAAATTCTTCTGTAAGAGGATGATAACTGGGGAAAGACACTGGTTTCCCTGTAGACCAAGACACCTGACTGTAAGGAAGGGATTTCGAAATGCCAGTTGTGGTAATGGGCGATGAAGGAAGTGGGAAGCATCCTGGATGATCCGAGAGAGCTGGGAAGCTGGAACGAAAAACCAAAGGAAGCAAATTAAAAATATGGCACGATGTCATCATGGGCCCATCAGAAGAACTAAAATGAAAAAGAAGGGCCATACCAAGTGCCGGCAGGGGAAGAAACCAGTACTCTCAGACACGGCTGCTAGGAGGGTAAATTGGTCAAATCCCATTGAATACCGTTTGCCAGTATCTATAAGAGCTGAGCGGATGCCTGCCTCGTGACCCAGCAATTCTGCCCCCACATCTATACCCACGGGAAGGCACATAGAAGCTAACCAGAATACATACACTTGAGTATCTGTAGCAACATGACTCATACTAGCACCAAACAGGAAACTACCTAAATGCCCACTGACAGTAGAATGGAGGGATGCCTGGGTGGCTCAGTCAGTTAAGCATCTGCCTTTGGCTTGGGTCATGATCTCCAGGGTTCTGGGATTGAGTCCTGCATCAGGCTTCCTGATCAGCCGGGAGTCTGCTTCTTCCTCTGCCCCTCCCCCTGCTCATGCTCTCTCTCCCTCTCTCTCTGTCTTGACAAATAAATAAAATCCTTAAAAAGGCAGTAGAATGGGTAGCTAAATGATGGTATGTTCATGAAACGGAATACTAGACAGCAGCAGGGAGGGACTTACTACAGCAACCTACTAGAATATGAAGGAATCTCGCAAGCTGTATCTGTGAAGAAGGCAGCCACTGGAGTTCATCCTGTAGGGCCTCATTTCCCATCGGGACGGTGTTGTGAACTGGTGAATGGTGTCGCCTCAAAAAGACTTATTGGAGTCCTAACCCCCGATACCTCAGAGTGTGATCTTATTGGAAGTAGGGTAGTTGTAGTCGTAATTGGCAAAGGTCCTACTGGAGTAGGAAGAACACTCAATCCAACATGAGTCGTGTCCTTATCAGAGAGAAGACACAGGGACAGAGATACAGAAAGGGAGCACACCATGTGACAATGGTGCAGAGATTGCAGTGAGAAATCAATAAGCCAAGGAACACCAGAACAGCCAGCCACCGCCAAGGGATCATAGTCCTGCCAACACCTTGATGCTGGACTTCCAGCCTCCGGATCTGTGAGACAATACATTTCTATTGTCTTAAGCCCCACGGTTTGTGATATTTTGTTCTGGAAGCTCTGGGAAACTGAAACAAGATGGCCAAACCAATCCACCCTCTTAAAAGTAAGGATATGGTTACCCTTGGCGGCAGGGGTGATGTTTAGAAAGGGGCAGCGAGGGGGGGATTTGTGCCCTTTCCTATGTGTATGTTATATTTCAATGAAACACACACACACACACACACACACACACACGCAGTGGTTTCCTACTTATAGGTGATGCCAGAAACCCTGAGAAGGAGACCTGTATGTAGCAGGCAGAAAAACCTATCAAGTGCACTCAAAGCTAATATTGAAAAGTTACTATGTGCTGAGCACTCCATTAAGTAACACAGTGATTAGTTAATTTCCCTAGGGACCGCCTTCAGTCTTTAACCCAGAGTACCTCTATTCTCCTTTAGGAGAACCTCATGATTTCTCTACCCAGTGGAGACAGCTGTGTGATGGTGATGCAGGCTCTGGGCCCAATCTGCTTGGATTCAAGTCCTGGCTTGGCCACTTTCTGGCTGTGTGACCTTGAGTAAATTACTTAGCTTCTCTGTGCCTTAGTTCCCTCATTAATAAAATGGGGATAATAATGGTGCCTCTACCTCATAGTATGTTTGCAAAGATTAAATCAGTGGATATATACAGAGGGCCCCATTCGATAATCATTGGTTGTTGTGGTATTGTAACTCGCATACTGTGCCTTTAAATCTACATGGCAGACATCCTCACTGTTCATAAGTGACCAGGCCTCCTCTGCTTCCAGGAATGTGGGGGCGGCGGGGGGGGGGATTACTTCCCTGCTTTTTATTTCTATTTTATTGAGGAACATTTTCCATATAATAAAATATACAGTATTGTTATGGTCTAAATGATATCCCCCCTTTCATCCCATATGTTGAAGATCTAACCCCCAGGACCTCAGAATGTGAATGAATTTAAAGACAAAGTACCTTCAAAGGGCGATAAACTTAAAATGGGGTCGTTAGGGTGGGCCCTAATCCCATATGATGGTGTACTTATAAAAAGAGGAGATTAAGACACACATCACAGTAGACCGAAGGAAGACTAAGTGGGGACACAACAGGAAGCCAACTATCTGCAAGGCAAGGAGAGAAGCCTCTGGAGAAACCAACCATGACAACAACTTGACCTTGGACTTCCAGCCTCCAGAACTGTTGTTTAAACAGTAGCCCCCGCCCCCACCGCCGCCAGTCTATGACATTTTGTTATGGCAGCTGGGGCAAAGTATACATTTATTATATGTTCTGTTGGATGAGTTTTGTCAAGATCCAGAACATTACCATAATCCCAGACAGACTTCTCATGCCCTTTTCCAATCAATCCCCCCCATGCCCATAAACAACACCTTTCTGACATCTATCACCATACAGTAGCCTTGCTGGTTCTAGAACTTCATAAAAATGGAATGATATGGTACATACTTTTCTGTGCCTGGCTCCTCTTATGCAAGAAAATGCTTTTAGGGTCCATCCATGTTGCTGCATGGATCATTAGTTTATTCTTTTTATCATTGAGTATCTTCCATTGTGCAAGTGCCCATGATTTGTTTATCCATTTGCCCACCGATGCACACCTGAAGGGCTTCTCACATGTGGCCATCAGAAATAAAGCTGCTTTGAGCATTCGTGACCAAGTCTTGCAGGGGACCTATGTTTTCGTCTCTCTTGGGTATATACCTGGGGCTGGAATTTCTGAGTCGTAGGGTGAGATGTGTAATTAGGAGAAAGGGCCCGTTTTCCAAAGTGGTTGCACCATTTTACCTTCCCACCAGCGCAGCGTGACTTTCGATCGTTCCTCGTCCTCATCAGTATTTGGGGTTATCAGTATGTACTTTTTCTTAGTGTAGCCATTCTAGTGCATATGCAGTCTTGGCTCTCATTTGCCTGTGCCTGCGCTGAGCGTCAGCCAGAAGAAAACCCACTAGAGAGGTGGGGCCACCAGTTAACATAGTAACCGCTGTGTGGAAAACAAAACAAAACAAAACAAAACAACCCAAAAAACTAGTAGTAGCAAGGACGCCTGTCATCTCTGTTCTAGCCAGGAACAGAACAGCCCCCTGGTGACTAATGCCTGGGGCTGGCTGGTCCTCCCTGGGAAGCCCCTGCAGGGGTCAGGGGCCCACCTGCCAGGAAAGGCCAGGCCAGGAAAGCTGTGACCAGGGCACTTCCCAGGGGGGTGTATCTATACATCGGAGGGTGGGAGGGGGGATTTGAAATTGCAGAGACAAATATCAATCCATATCAATCAATATTTATAGCTGAGTAAATACCTACAGTATGCAAGGTGCTCCCAGAGGAACTGGGAGGGGAGTAGACAGAGACTCTGATTTACTCCTCTCGATTTTGCATTATCTGTTCCTCCAGCCCCTTCCATTAGCATGAATAATTAACAGCTGACAGAGCTATCAGCCACAATAAGAGCGTGCTTAGGATTCAGGGTTTGTCACGCGCTGAGGAAGAGAAAAGGCTCAGGGGTTTGAAAGCGATGATCAGGACAGGTGGTGGAAGAGGAGGAAGAGGAAGCATTTTCAATACCAATGCCACGTGGTCTGGTTTTCTGGGTTTCTGATAAAATCACCTTGAAAGGCATGTATCATGCATGAACGCTAACTCAGAAGTACATAGGGAGAAACCTTCCAGACCACGCTTCCCTCTCCCCACAGCCCTCCCCAGGGAGGGGCTGGAGGTAACAGTCCAAGTGTGTCCTTTCAGACCCCATAGGAAAGTATTTACACACAGAAATGAACATCTACAGATTTCTTTTTTTATATTAATGAGATTCTATCCTACCTATCATCTGGAGCTTGCTTTTACTCCATGATCATAGATCTTGAGCATCTCTCCCTGTCTGTGTATCCATCCAAGACTCCATTGTAGAGGCGCACCATGAATTAGTTATTTAACAGCTCCCCTATGGATGGGCATTTAGATCAATTGCAGTTTTCACTCCGTCTATCTACCTATCTATCTATCTATCTGCACACACGTATATATATGTATCTGGATACACATGCAAATATATCTACAAGATAGTTTCTCAGGCTGGCTTGGAAGAGGACTCTGTTGGGCCAAAGGCTATGACCATTTAAATGTTGCTAGAAGCTGCCAAATTGCCCTCCAGAATGTTCTTGCCAATTAAAACTCCCATTGCGAGTGTACAGCAGCGCCTGTTCTCCCCCACTCTCCCCAATTCTACATATTGTTGATCCTTCTATCTTTTTAATGTTTGCCAACCTGATGAAGAGCAGTCTCTCATTTCTGGTCATAATTGCACAGTTCTGATTTTTAGTGGGGCTGAATAGCCTTCATATTGTCTCTAGCCCTCCCCAAATCTGATGGCTTTGTAAGGTTTTTTTTTTTTTTTTTTTTTTTTTTTTAACAGAAGGAAGTAGGTAGGTTGAGAACTGCCCCTCCTGGCCCAGTCATCTGGCTCTTGGTGTGTGGTGCTGAAATCCGGCCAGAATGAAGTTGCTCAAACCTCTGGCAGTGGCTCAGGAAGGTGGGTTTGTTCAGCTGTGCTCAGACCCAAGTAATTAGCTGATGGTTTGGGCAGTTAGCTGCAACACCCCTGCCAAGATGCTATTCTCTTTAAGCTCCCAGGAAGCAAAGGATGCACTTTGGTCCAGCTTACTGTCTGCACGCCTCCTCAGTCCTGGAAGAGGCTCCCTCTTCTGTAAGGACCATCCTCTGGGTGCTTCATCACCTAATGGTGATGAACTGGTTGATGACCATCGGTTCAGTTGCTAGCTCGAAAACCAGACCCCAAGAGTTGTTCAGAAAACACTTGTGAAGACAAAAATACTACTACTAATAATTTTTTTTTAAGTCGGCTAGGACGGTCTAAACTCTCAACTGAAACCCACTGTCACTATCCCAATTCAGGCACCTACTCCTCTGGCTGGTTTGAAATCCCGCCCTGCTCCCCCCATCTCCTCCTACCCTGTGCACCCCCTTGCCCCCTTTCTCCCCCCCCCCCCCCCCCTCCTTCTAATTTCTGCAAGGGAAGGGGTCTTTCCAAACCTCCAATCTAACTGTGGCACTCCTATAACAGTAACAGGCCGTCAAAATGGAGCCCAAGGTAAAGCATTTTTGTTAGCGTTATCATCAAATTTATTTATTTTTTAAAATGTTATTTATTTATTTGAGAGAGAGAGCATGCACGAGAGAGCATGAGCAAGAGGAGGGGCAGAGGGAGAAGGAGAAGCAGACTCCCTGCTGAGCAGAGAGCCTGATGCAGGGCTCCATCCCCGGGACTGCGAGATCGTGACCTGAGCGAAAGGCAGGCGCTTAACCTACTAAGCCACCCAGGCGCCCCTTATCATCAGATTTAAATCCATAGCTTAACAACTCCAAACACTGCCCTCCTGCTCACACACACCCAACCTGCTCCTGCCTGGGAGCCTTGCTATTGTTCTTCTGCCTGGAATGTTCTTCCCCAGAGACCCAATACATGGCTCACTCTCTCACTTTTTTTTTTTTTTTTAAGATTTTATTTATTTATTTGACAAAGTAGAGATCACAAGTAAGCAGAACAGCAGGCAGAGAGAGAGGGAGAAGAAGGCTTTCCACTGAGGAGATAGCCCGATGTGGGGCTTGATCCCAGGACCCTGGGCTC
>NC_081575.1:89998543-90018462 GCF_022355385.1 Mustela nigripes
TTTTTTTTTAAAGATTTTATTTATTTATTTGAGAGAGAGGGAGAGGGCGCACAGACAAGCATGCGGAGGGGGAGAAGCAGACCCTCCGCTGAGCAGGGAGCCCGACATGGGGCTCGATCTTAGGACCCCAGGAAGAGCACTGTGAAGGACCCCAGGTGTCCATTATGAAGGGAGAGGATAGAGAAATGAGGTGTGTGCACGCCATGGAACCCTAGGCTGTAGCTAGAAGGCAATGCTAAATGCTCATACAGCGAGCGCACACATCTTTACAGAGTGTTGCGTGCATCGTGGGAGAAGGGAAATGATCCAGCATGATACCTTTTATGTAAATTAAAAACACATATGCCTAAAATGACCCTGTGTCTGATATCAGAACAAAAGAGCATTTAAGGACACCACTTACGCACCTTCTGGAAGGCGCCTCTGGGGAAGGGAATGGTACTGGGGGCTTGACGAGCGGAAGGAGGAGAGGGAAAAAGCAAAGGGAGAACTGTGACATGCTGAAGCAGGTACGGTTCTCAAAGGCTCGTGGAGTTCCCTAGACCTCGGGAACGAATGGAAGCAAACTCAAAGCCCAGCGCCCTTTCTCCTTTGTCTGGCTGACAAAGTGCTACCCATGCTACCCATCCTTCAAGCTGAGCTCACACATAATCTCCATTTTGAAGCTTTCTTGACCCTTCCCCATCGGATTAATTCCTCCTTTATTGACATTCCCATAGCATTTTAACGATACTTGTATTTTAGCGTTTATAACCTCATATAATAGCTATTTGCTTACGCATCTGCCTTCTCCATCAGGAGCTAGAGGATGTGACTTATTAATTTTCATACCCCTGGCACCTAGAATTGGTGATGAAACAAATTAATGGTGAGTTTCAACAGACATATGTTGTAAGGCCCTGAGAATTACTCTAGTTGGAACTTGATCTATAAATTCAGGGGTTCCAGAATCAGCCAGGGTCTGACCAGGTGGATAAGAGTTTCTGAATTTGGAACTGCTCTCTATTTTGTTATACATTTCTGGGGTAAGAGATGAGTCTGGGGCAGCCCGTGTGGTCTGAGTGGCCTGCTGGACCGGGAGCTCCAGCACTGAATAGAATAGGCTATAGAACGCCCCTCTCCCGGGACTGGGCTGATTGGGGGGGTGGGGGGTGGGGTGCCGGCCCAGCAGCAGGTGCACCTAGACGACTTATATCCTGGAAGCAGAGTCTGGCACTAGGAGGTGCAGCCACTTCTGGTCCCCATCCAGGCAAACAGCCAGGAATTGGGACAATGTGGCTGACTCAGAGCACGGGACCCAAGAAGCCTGGCAGGTTAGGGGAAACAGGATATGTCACCAGAGGCCCAGCGGTGCAGAATGGACTCCTGTCACTGGCAGGGCTTTTGTTCGGGGGGGGGGGGGTGTCACGGTATTGATCCTGGCACTCAGCCTGGAGCAGAGACCAGTGTGACCAACCCCCCTGCCCGAGTTCCTACCCAGTGCCAAGCATCATGCCCAATGCACAAAGGAAAGGGAACAGGGCCCGTGTGGGAGGCTGAGACTTGGGAATTGGGGCGTGGGGGTGTGAAGCTGGGACTGAGGAACGAGGAAAGTGTCAGGCTTGAGTCACCTGCAGGAAGTGGATGCCGAAATCCAGGCTCAAGAGCTGGAACTGTTATAGAGATGGGGCTTCACGGTGAGAATCGCAATGACAGGTGACTACCCATGTTTGCCCAAGGAAGGCTGCTGGGCTCGGGGCTGGCCCCGAGCAGGCCCAACTTGTCTGTGACCTTGTGGGGACTTCTCGCCACTTATAGGGTTTTCATGATCTCACAAGCAGAATAAAAAAGTTGATATCTGCCACGTATTTGCTAGGTGCTCTTACAGTGTTCTAGAGGTTTCTGTAACTTTATCCTTGCACGAGTCCTCTGAGGTGGTATTATGAGAGTGAAGCGGGGCACAGAGAGGTGAAGGGACTTGCATGAGTGGCACACCTGGCATCTGAATCCAGGCAGTTTAACCCCAAAGGAAGTGTGCGCACACACGTACACTCTCATACACACACACACATGCACACATACTCTCTCTCTCTATCTTAATCACTGTGCTGCATTGCCTTGCCAAAGCCTGTGTCTCGGGGATGAGAGGAAAGAAGGACTAAGATCCTTACTGTCATTTCACCAGGATGTCCTGACAGTTGAGAAACATCTGCCAAGAGCCGATTGACCCACTTTCTTTGGCCACCAAGTCTCCTCCAGATTGGAGACGGGGCTGCCTAGAAATCAGATCTGACGGCTCTGGCCAGGGGCTCTGGCTTCTGCTATCAGAAGCGGGTGACCTCGGACAGCTTGTGGCTGCGGATGACTGAGTGCCCGGCAAGGCGGCACAGAGTTCCTCCTGCCTCTGCCTTTCTCTGGGTGGACAGCGTGCGATGCTCTCAGGACAGCCAGTGCAGGTGGCACCCTTGGTGGCGGCAAGCTCCCCGTCACAGCGGTCCAGAAGCCTGGGTTCCCTGGGCCCGTGCTCTGAGAGCCAACGGTTGGTGGGAAATCAGTTCGGTGGCTTTGCGGAGATGTGGCAGCAGGTGCCGCCAACACAGGGAGACCCGTGTCCTCCTGTCTTCCCACAGCCATGCACGAGGGCCCGACCTGCCACCACCAGCGTCTCTCTCCTGGGGACCCTTTCTCTACCCCTCCCCCCAGGCCCTAGTTCGCCACCGTGTAAGCTCAGAATGCTGGAGAATGAATGCCCGCAGGAACAGTTCTCAACTAACGGGGAGCGAGTGGGGAGTTCCCCGGCTCTCTGAGTGTGTGCTCTGTGCTGTCTCCCAGACAGGCATACCCCCACCCCCCCACCGCCAGTGGGAGATGCTCCCGTTTTGCCCTGCTTGGTGACACAGCTTTCATTTGCCTCCTTCCCTCTCTGCCCTGCCTCACTGCCCTGCACCCCTCCCTGATGCACGCTCCCCCCTGCAGAAACCACGCACAATCAGTTCATTGTCTCAGCACCTGCCTTTGGGGAACTCAAACAAAGACACCAGAAGGGACTCTTGGGGGCAAAGTGTATCTGGAGAAATGTTCTTCACCTGCACAATCTCTAGATTCTGGGAAGGGCAAATGTTCTAACCTTCCCCAAGGACACATAGGTCATAGAAGACGAGCTTTGAGAAGCCTAACAAGGGGCTTTTAAAATCTGACTGAAGACGGGCCTACGCTACTCTGGTCAGCACAGGCCTCCGGCACCCTGCAACTGGCCTCCTCTGGTCTTAGCTTTACTCCTGGACCAGGATTCTGCCTTTGGAAATGCAGGCAAAGGTGATCGCCTCTCCGATTGGAGGCTTCCTCATCTGACGCTCTGGTCTTCCTTTGCCACATCCAAATGGAAATTACTTTTCTGCTCCAGTTAGCAACAGTTTCTGCTTTCCAGGTGAAGCAACATAATTCTCTGCAGGGATAAAGGGAACAGCCAAGTGGATTCCCACAGTTGGTGCTGGCTGCCCTCACATTTACCCGGGGCACCCTCTCCTAGCTAGCCAGCTCCACACCCTTTGGTTACCTAAAGCCCCAAATCCACCAATGGCAGGGGGTCTATAGCCCGTCCCACCGCCACAAGGCCCAGGTTCTCATTAAGAAATAAAGAAAAGGTTGAAAAACATGGCATTTCTTTACAGAAATGGCTTTCTAGGTGTGGCATTTGTTTTGCCTTGTTTTCGCGTCACAGCACCCCAAAACCAATTTATGCTATTTGTCAAACATGCTGGGGCAGGCTTCCAGAGGTCTGTGAAGACCAGTGACGTCACCGCATATCTGTCACCCATTTGGGGCAGGCTGCTTCGTACTAACAACGATCTGGAGCTTATTCCACAGAAAGTCACGGTGTGGGGCCAAAGCACAGGTTGTTCTCCTCCAAAGCCACAGGCTCCTTGTAGACCCCAGTTCTGCCACTTACTGAGATTGCCTGAAGGATAACTCAATTTTTAAAAAAAGAGCTCAATTTGGGGGCACCTGGATGGCTCAGTCAGTGAAGCGTCTGCCTCCGGCTCAGGTCGTGATCCCTGGGATCGAGCCTCACGTGAGGCTCCTTGCTCAGTGGAGAGCCTGCTTCTCCCTCTCGCTCTGCCCCTGCTCGTGTGCGTGTGCCCTCTCTCTCTCTCTCTCTCTCGCTCACTCTCTCTCAAATAAGTAAATAAAATCTTAAAAATTAAATAAATAAAAATAGCTTGATTGAGGGATAACGTACATAGCAGCAATTCATTCGCTTTATATAAATAATCCAATGAATTTTGGTGTATTTACAGAGCTGTGCAATCCACAGGACAATCTAATTCTGGAATATTTCTATCAGTCCTTAAAAGAACTCAGCTGTAACCCACTCCTGCTTGGGAGCTATCTCAGCCACTACAAACAACTATCATTAGCGGTCTCCCCTCCGCAGGCCTTTCCAGGAAGTGTACAGAGGGAGTTTCCCAGGTGTGTATGAACCTGGCTGCCCCTCTCAAACTCTGAAACTTGTGCCAGGTGTTGCCACCAACACATAAGATCCTGAAAGTGCCAAGGTTAAGGTGTGGTATGCAGCAAAGTGGGGCGAGGCCTCTTGACCATCTGTGTGACAATCTTTCAAGGCACCCCAAATAAGCTCCATAACTCATCAGCTACTGTTTAAGCACCTGCCAGGCACTGGTCATGGGCTAGCACCAAAGATTTGAGGCCTGGGTGGATTACATGTCTAGGAGGCTCCCTCATTCCCACTGCAAGTCCGGTAGGAGAAGTCTCCTGGGCTTCTAGACCAGCCGCGCTTGGGTGTGCTTGATGCCCACTGTGGACACACACAAGGACTCTGGTTTCATTCTTATTCCCACCACCTGGAACTGGCCAGTATTCATATTTGTTATGTTGTCTTCAGCTTTTAAAATTTTGTTTAAAAGATTTTATTTATTTATTTGACAAAGAGAGAGAGAGAGAGAGAAATAGCACACACATGCTCAAGCAGGGGGAGTGGAAGAGGGAGAAGCAGGCTTCCTGCTGAGCAATGAACTCAATACGGGGCTCCATTCCAAGACCTTGAGATCATGACCTGAGCAGAACACAGACACTTAGCCAACTGAACCACCCAGGAGCCCATCTCTTCAGCTTTTTTTTTTTTTTAATGAGTAAAACTGGGGCGCCTGGGTTGCTCGGTGGGTTAAGCCTCTGCCTTCAGCTCTGGTCATAATCCCAGGGTCCTGGGATCGAGTCCTGCATCATGCTCTCTGCTCAGCAGGGAGCCTGCTTTTCCTCTCTCTGCCTGCCTCTCTGCCTACTTGTGATCTATCTCTCTGTCAAATAAATAAATAAAATCTTTTTAAAAAAATAAAGAATGAACAAAACATTATAGAGCAATAAGGTCCATTCTCTTTCCCACCTCTCAGCAAAAATCATTACTTTATTTCCTATGCATTTTTTCTACCTGTTGGTACTCCATCCAGATCTTCCTGGATTTTGTTTTTCACCAGCTCTATGAGTCCCTTGCCAGCTTCTGTGGGCTTTGGCTTCTAACAGCCTGCAGCAAGAACTCCTTAGAGACGACCCAGGGTATCCTAGAGCCGCATTGCCTGCTGTCCCAGGGAGTCAGAAGTGCCTGGGGCCTATGGTCAATGACTGGCATGAAGGCACGAAAGCCCAGAGCTCCCCTTCTGAGGCTGTGGGGACCCGGCCTGAAATCCCCCTTGCTTGGCTCTGTCCCTCCTTTATCCTGCTCCCCTCCTTCCTCACTGGCTCCTGGTGGGGGTGGGGAGTACTTTCTTCATGAAACTCTCCAACACTCTGAAACACAGCAGTTTAAGGGGCGCCTGGGTGGCTCAGTGGGTTAAAGCCTCTGCCTTCGGCTCAGGTCATGATCCCAGGGTCCTGGGATTGAGCCCCACATCGGGCTCTCTGCTCAGCGGGGAGCCTGCTTCCCCCTCTCTCTCTGCCTGCCTCTCTGCCTACTTGTGATCTCTGTCTGTCAAATAAATAAATAAAATCTTTAAAAAAAAAAAAAAGACAAGCCTGGTTCACACGGGAGTAGCTCTCCTCCTGCAGACGTTCTGGCTAAGGTGTGTACTTAGTGCAATGGTGGGCTTGGAGGGCGCGCGGCCCCGTTTCACCAGACACACTCCAGCGTGTTTGTGCTCATTTGCAGCAGCATCTGAGAGGCCCTGTTTCTCTACATTCTCGAAAATCTGTGAGACAGTCAGACTTAAAGTTTTGCCAATCTCATGGCTGAGAAGTGGGACCCCGTTATTTTAGTTTGACACCTCGATATATATTTGTGGCTCTATTCTGTGAATAACCTGTTTGCCCCCTTTTCCCATTCTTCTGTTGGGCCTTTCCCTTTTACTGTTTGACTTGTACAAGTTCTAGTATATTCTAGGTGCCTTTGTCTGTTACAAAATTTGAGAACTCCAAATTGTTTCAGAATAGAAACAGAATTTTAAAATAACATATGCTTGGGCATCTGGGTGGCTCAGTGGGTTAAAGCCTCTGCCTTCGGCTCAGGTCATGATCCCAGGGTCCTGATGGAGCCCCGCATTGGGCTCTCTGCTCAGCAGGAAGCCTGCTTCCTCCTCCTCTCTCTTTGTCTCCCTCTTTGCCTAGTTGTGATCTCTGTCTGTCAAATAAATAAATAAAATCTTAAAAAAAAATAAAATAACATATGCTTATTTAAAAATTTAAATAAGGCCAAAGAAGAGAAATTAGAAAGTAAAAGTTGTTTCTAATAATCTCCACTATGGCTTCAGGCTTCAACTCCACCCAATGATAAAAATAACCACTGTTAACAGAGAGGCATATATCCTTCCAGAATGTATAATGCATATAAAAATACACAAAAATAGATTTACATGAATTAATTCACTAAATATTATTAAGCATCTGTCATGAGTCAAGTATAAATGGTAGCAAAATACACAAATCATTAAAAATACATGGAATTTACAAAAAAAACCCCACTCCCTAACTAGCTTTTCTCAGTACCCAGTCTATTATAGATATCTTTTTATGTTAAAACATATGAATCCCCCTGACTCAGCATAATATTCCATTGAAAAGCAATCTTCCACCAACAGACCTTTTGGCTTCTCCATTATTTATATTTTTTAAAAAGACTCCCTCAATGGACATCCTTATACATACATCTTTTCGCAGTTGCCCAATTCTCTCCTTAGGATAAATTTCTACAACTCAAACTTTTGGACCCAGAAGAGCCCATTTTAAATTCAATAGTGACTGCCAGATTGCCCTCCAGAAATCTTTTTTTTTTTTAAAGACTTTATTTATTTGACAGACAGAGATCACAAGCAGGCAGAAAGGCAGACAGAGAGAGAGGGGGAAGCAGGTTCCCTGCTGAGCAGAGAGCCCGATGCAGAGCTCGATCCCAGGACCCTGAGATCAAGACCTGAGCCGAAGGCAGAGGCTTAACCACTGAGCAACCCAGGCACCCTGCCCTCCAGAAATCCTATGCCAATTTACACTCTCACCCACAATGTGTACGTGTGTCCATCTCTTCCCATTTTCAGCTATTCTTTACAAAGAAAACCCTTAATAACTATTTATAGAACCCAAATATATAATATACATATAATTTTCCTTTCTCTATAGAATTTAGGAAAAAGTAGACAAGAGCAAGTTTTAGCAGCTGTAGCATAGCAAGATATTTTAGTCTTTTTAGTAATTCAATGAATCCTCTCTATGGAGCTATTTATCACAAAGTGAAGTATATTTGAAGGAAGAGGTCTGGTTGAAAACCCACCCAAAGGCATTTAGTCATCAAATGTCAAAAGGACTTCTTCCTAAAGTCTCTCACCAACCATGTGTTCCCACAGCAAAGACCCTTGTCAGTCATCAAGGGGCTTCTTGGCCTATCTACACTTCCTGTTCTTCTTTTAGCTCTATTTCTGCGACATATGGATATACAGCACTTGCCTTGATAGGATCTCTTTCTTAGATGCAGATTTTGAGTTTTTCTTGTTTACTGAAGTCTGGAGCTAGACAAAAAAAAAAAAAAAATTCACAGGTGAAGGGAGAATTGAACACCTGGCTTTTCACACTACACTTCGGAAGTCACTTAGCATCTCTGAACCAAAGCATTGGCCCACATCCATCTCTCCTCTTGAGTTACATTTCAGAGAACCTTTGTTTAACCAGAGGTCAGCAAAAATCTTTGGAAATGAAATTAACAAGGTAAGAAGGCAAGAGTGCTGATTTTCTAATGTGGCAACAAATTGGAACCCAGAAAACCTTTCATGGTCAAGATCTTTGTTTTACAGCCTTCCTTCTGGAGGCTTGGATGGAATTAGCCACATGGGAGATTCCTGTTTGCCTCTCTGTGTGGTCCTCCCTGTATCCTCCAGGGCTGCTTAATGAAAGATACAATGAAGATGGCAGGGTGAAGACAGATGGAAATATAGCATGTGATATCATAAAGTAGAGAAGGGAAATGCCTGTGTAGCACTGACTTCCAAAGATGTCCTTGTTTATTTTGGCAGAAGCGTGAATGTTTAATTGATAGGTGCTTTAGAAGAAGTAATAGTTGGGGGCCGTTGCAAGAGACAAAAACCCCTGTCTTATGCAAAAGCAGGAATTTAATGCAGGGAATTCTGGGCTTATGATATCACCGGAAAGCCTGAAGGAGTACCTTATAAACTTCACCCCCAGGAATGACTGTGGAACAATACAGCACTGGCCTACCAGGGTAGCACAAGCCTCTTGGTTTACCACTGGAATCTCGAGTTCAAAAACAGAGCATTCTAAGTGTGACTCGAGGATCAGGAAACCAGAATCAAGAAGGGCCCTCTGCCCCTGAACCTATTGCCATGAGTGCCTCTCAAAATCTAGCAGCCTGGAGAATAGACACAGAACCTCTCATTTCACATTTCTCCAGAGAAGACATACAAGTGGCCAACAAGCACATGAAAAAATGCACAACACTACTATTAATCAACAGGGAAATGCATGTCACAAAGCCACAATAGAGAATAATACCTCACTCCCATTAAAATGGCCACTAGCAAAACCAAAACCAAAACCAAAAACCAAAAACCAAAAAAACTAAAGCAACCAGAAAACCAAAAATCCAGAAAAGTAGCAAGTGTTGGTGAGGATGTGAAGAAATTGGAATGCTTGTGCACTGTCGGTGGGACTGTAAAACATCTAAGCTGGTATTGAAAACAGTATGGAAGTTTCTCAAAAAATTTAAAATAGACTTACCATATGATCCAGCAATCCCACTTCTGGTTACCCAAAATAACTGAAAACAGAATCTTGAAGAGATATTTACATATACGTGTTCGTGGCAGCATTATTCACTGTAGCCAAGATATGAAAACAACCGTATCAATGGATGGATAAAAAAACTGACACACACACACACACACACACACACACACACGCACATGCACACACAATTGGAATGTTATTCAGCCTTATAAAAGAAGGAAATCCTGGGATGCCTGGCTGGCTCAGTCGGTGGAACGTGCGACTCTTGATCTCAGGGTTGTAAATTCAAGCCCCATATTGGGTGGAGAGATTACTTAAAAACAAAATCTTTAAAAAAGAAAAAAAAGAAGGAAATCCTGTCATATGCTACAACATGGATGAACATTGAGAACATTGTACAAAGTGAGATAAGCCAGTCATAAAAGATAAACACTGCATGATTCCACTCATATGACGTATTTAAGTAGTCAAACTCTCAGAAACAGGAAAAGGATGGAGGTTGCCAGGGACTGGGAGGAGGGGAAAATGGGGAATTTTAATCAATGAACACAGAGTTTCAGTTTTACAAGATGAATCACTTTGAGAGATCTATTGCCCAGGGATGCACATGTGTTAACACTACTCTACCATACTCTTAAAAATGGTTAGGATGATGAATTTTATGTTATGTGTTTTTTATCACAATAAATAAAAAGGAAAGAAGATTGTCTTGGTTGGATCTGACCTAATACATAAGCTCTGTAAGAGTGGAGAGTTTTCTCTGGCTAGAAGGAGAGAAGGCAGAGATTCGAAGCATAAGAATGATTTGATAAGGTGTTGTGGCTTGAAGATGGACAAGGTCACATCTCAAAGAATATAGGTGGCCTCTAGAAGCTAAGAATGGTCCCCAGCTGATAGCCTATGAGGAAACAGTGCCTCAATTCTACCACAACTTCAATGACTCAAATTCTTCCAACAGTAAGAATGAGGTTGGAAGCCAATTTTTCCTCAGAGTTTTCAGATTAGAATTCAGCCTGACAACTTGATGTTAGCCTTGTGATACCCTGACCAAGGAACCCAGCCACATCATGCTGGACTGCTGATCTACAGAACTGTTAAGCTAATAAAAGAGTATTGGTTTTAAGCCCCTAATTGTGTCAATTTGTTACATAGCAATAGAAAACTAATACAGTTGATTTGTCATGCAGCAAAAGTGAACTGAAAGGAACTGGAAGAACTTTGATATGCAACTGTAGAAGAATGCTTTGTGACAGAACTTGATGTATGTTACAAGGACAAAATGTGATAGATTTGGAATCTGAGGGGTCAGTTCAGCAAAAGATATATGAGACTATACTCTTGTCCTTCAATAACTTTAATTCCCAAACACCCTATTGTTTAGTGTGATACCATTACCTGAAAACATATTTTCATTTCAAAAAACTTCCTTCATATTTTAAAATATGAAAATAAAGGAAAAGTATCAAGAAACAGAGGAGTAATTGTAATGATTGACATGACAGCAAAGAATATTAACTTTTTAGTTTGCAATTATTATAGGCTCACAAAAATTGCCAAAATACCCATGACCTGATTTCCTGAAGTGGTTTGTATGTTTTCTTACTGTTGAGTTTGGAGAATTCTTCATATATTCCAGCTATGAGAACTTTCTCTAGATATGTGATTTGTAAATACTTTTTTTGAATCTGTGGCTTGTCTTTTTACCCTCTTCATCTCACAGAACAAAAGTTTTAAAAAATATTTTATTTGAGAGCAAGAAAGAAAATGAAAGAAAGAGAGTATGAGAGGGAGAAGTAGACTCCCTGCTGAACAGGGACCCTGATGCAGGACTCCATCCTGGGACTTCAGGATCATGACCTGAACCAAAGGCAGTCACTTAACCAACTGAGCCACCCAGGTACCCAAAAAAGTTTTAAGTTTTGATGAAGTCTACTGAAGTGATTTTTTTAAGGATGATTTATTTTGGGGTCACGTCTAAGTATTCCTTAGGTAACAAAGGTGTTTTCTTTTGTTCTCTTCTATAAATTTTATAGTTTTACATTTACATTGAGATATATAATCCATTTTGAGTTACTTTTATGTAACGTGTGAGATTCATTATTTTGCCTATTGATGGCCAATTGTTCCTATACCATTTGCTGAAAAGACTATTTTTTTTCCCCATTGATTGCTTTTGGGCCTTTCCGAAAAAATCAGTTGGACATGTTTATGTGAGCCTGTTCTTTCTTTGTGAGCCTTTTCTTTTCCACTGATCAATCTCTCTCTCTCTACATCTCTTTCCCACCACTAATACCATACTATTTTAATTACTCTAAGTATGCAGTAGGTCTTAAAATTCCATAGTGTAATACGTGATTTTATTTTTCTTCCTCAACGATGTTTTAGCTATTTGTCTATTAGTTATTAGCTATTTAGCTATTTAGTTAATTTGTCTTTCCACATAAATCTTAAACTAAGCTTGTCTGTATCTACAAAAGATATTGTTGGGATTTGTTGGGATTTTTATTTATTTTTATTTTTAAATTTTTTTTAAAGATTTTATTTATTTATTTGACAGACAGAGATCACAGGTAGGCAGAGAGGCAGGCAGAGAGAGAGGAGGGAAGCAGGATCCCTGCCGAGCAGAGAGCCCGATGCGGGGCTCGATCCCAGGACCCTGAGATCATGACCTGAGCCGAAGGCAGAGGCTTTAACCCACTGAGCCACCCAGGCACCCTTTGTTGGGATTTTTATAGAAATGTTGAGTCTATATACAAATCAACTTCAGGAGAATTAACATCTTTACTATGTTGAATCTCCCAATTGATAAACATTTATTCATATGTTTTGTTAATTTCTCTCATGACAGTTCTACAGTTTTTAGCATATAGAATCTATGTTTTGTTAGATTTCTACTTGGGTGCTGCTTTTTTAAAGCAATTATAAATGGTACTGTATTTTTCATTGTTTTTTAAGAGTTATTGTTTGAATATGAAAAATGTGACTAACTTTTGAATGTTAACCTTGCTAAACTCACTTAGTCTGGAGTTTTCCTATAGATTTATTGGGGCTTTTGTACATAGACAATTATGTCATCTGCAAATAGAAGTTTATTTCTTATCTTCTAATTGCTGTGTCTTTTTTATCCTTTTCTTGCTTTATTGCACAGGTTAAGAGTTGCAGTTAAATAAGCGTGGTGAGAGCAGACATCCTTGCATTTTCCTTGATCTTAGAGGAAAGGGATTCAGTCTTTTACATTATGTATGATGTTAGCCAATCATTTTTTTAAGTGCCCTTCATCAGGTTAAGGATTTTCAAATTCCTTTCAATTCCTAGTTTGCTTAAGTGATTCTCAGAAATGGAAGTTGGATTTCATCAACTGCTTTTTCTACATCAGTTCATATAATCATGTGGCATTTCCTGCTCAGTCTGTTAATATATAGTTGATTGCATTGATTCATTTTCAAATACTGAACAATACTTGCATTCCTAGGATAAATCCCTTTACTTTTGGTAGAGGATTTTTTTTTATATGTTGCTGTATTTGGTTTGCTAATTTGTTGAGAACTTTTGGGACTGTGTGCATGAGGGATATTCGTTTGTAATTTTCCTTTATTATACTATAGTTGAACTTTTGTGTGTAATGCTGTTTGTTTTGTTACCTTATTATTCTTTTAATAACTTTGTTGTTCACAGTGATATTTCCTTTTATTCCCAATATTTATAACTTGTGACTTCTCTTTTTTTGGTCGGTCTTGCTAGAGATTTATCAGTTTTATTGACAGTTTTAAAGAACCTGCTCTATGTTGACTAATTTTCTCTATTCTTTTCCTATTTTCAATTTCATTTATTTCTGCTCTTCGTTTTATAATTTGCTTCCATTTGCTTGGTTTGCTGCAGTTATTCTTATTTTTCCACTTCGTTGAGATGAAAGTTTAGATTGTTGATTTGAAGATCTTTGTTCTTTGTGAATATAAACATTTAATGTTACAAATTTCCTCCTATGCACTGCTTTAGCTGCATTCTACAGGTTTTGATATGTTGTATTTTCATTTTCATTCAGTTCTATGTAGGTTTTGATTTTCCTTGAAACCACCTTTTTGGCCAACGGATTGTTTAGAATTATGTTATCTAATTTTCAGTTATTTGGAGAGTCACCAGTTGTTGATTTTTAGTTTGATTCAGTTATGAGCAGAGCTGATACTCTATATGATTTTCATACTTTTTAAAAACTGAAGTATAGTTGACATACAATAGTCTATCAGCTTCAGGGGTAAGACATAGTGATTTGACAATTCTAGACATTACCCAGTGCTCCCCATGATAGGTGTAACCACCATCTGTCACACGCAATATTATTGATTATACTCCCTATGCTATATTTTCATCCCCTTATTTATTTTATAACTGGAAGCTTGTACCTTTTAATCCCTGCCACATATTTTGCCCATCTTCCCATTCCCCTACCCTCTGGCAATCAACAGTTTGTTTTTTGTATGTATGAGTCTATTTCACTTTGTTTTTGTGTTTTAGATTCTACATATAAATGAAATCATATGGTATTTGTCTCTTTCTGACTTATTTCACTTAGCATCCATGTTGTTGTGAATGGCAAGATTTCATTCATTTTTATGACTAATATTCCATTGTTTGGCCATTTTAAAAGAGTGATTTTAGTTCTTCTTAACTTACTGAGGTTTTTCTTGGTTTTGGTGGAGGATATGGTCTGTTTTTGTGACTATTCCATGTATGTTTGGAGAAAATTTGAATTCCACTTGGTGGATAAAATGTTCTATAAATACCAATTATATCTTGTGGCTAATAGTATTTTTCACTTCTTCTACATCTTTGCTGATTTTCCGTGTAGTGGTTCTATCAGTTATTGAGAGGTGGTACTGAGATCCCATAATATAATTGTGGATTTTCTATTTTTCCTTTCAATTCTCTTAATTTTTGCTTCATGCATTTTGTAGTATCATTATTTTGCAATACACATTTAGAATTTTTATGTCTTGGTGAATTGATCTTTTTATCATCATGGAGTATCTGTCTTTGTCCCTGATAATTTTCTTTGCTCATAAGTCTAGTCTACTGGATATCAGTATAACATGTATACTAATATTAGTATTAGTATAGCCAGCTCTCTTTTGATTAGTGTTTGCATGGTATATTTCTTCCATTCCACTTATTTTTAACCTGTTTATATCAGCATATTTGAAATAGATTTCCTGTAGAGAGCATATAGTTCAGTCATTTTTTTCCCCACTATGTCAATTACTATCTTTTACTTGGTGTACCTATACTATTCACAGTTAATACAATTATTGATATGTTAGGAATTATGTCTGACATTTTATGTTTTCTATTTGTTTGGCTTTTGCTTGTTTCCCTTTTCCTGCCTTCTTTTAGGTCATCTGAATGTCCTTTAATATTGCATCTTGCTTTATTTCTAGGTTTGAGTATACCTCTTTATAGAGGGTTTTTTTGTTTTGGTTTGGTTTGTTTTTTTGTTTGTTTGTTTAGTGGTTGCTCAAGGAATTACAATATAAATATGTGACTTACCATAGTCTATTAGTATCAACATTTTACCACTTCAAGTTAAATGTCGGAAACGTACTTTTTCTCCTTTTATTTTTATAATTTGGTTGTCTTAAATATTTATCTAGATACCTCCAGAACAACATGAGAAAATGCTGTCATTTTGCTTTTAGCTTTCTAAGATAATTTCAAAGACTCAAGCAGAAAAAGATAGTCTATTATATTTACTCATGTTTACCCAGTCTGTTGTTCTCTATTTGGATGTTCTCAGTTTCCTTCTGCTATCATTTCTTTTTTTATTGAAAGAACATCTTTGAGCAAATGGTTTTAAGGCAGATCATGCTGGAAACAAATTATCTTAGTTTGCCTCTACCCGAGAACGTGTTTATTTCACTTCCATTCCTGAAGTCCATTTTCTCTGGGTACAGAATTGTGGGTGGATGGTTCTTTTCTTTCAGTACTAAAAAAATACTGTGCCACTTTCTTGGCATCTTCATGGTTTCTGATGAGAAATCTGCTGTCATTCAAACGGTTTTCCTTTGTAAGTTATATGTTATTTCTCTCTGGCTGCTTTCAGGATTCTTTCTTTGTCTTCAGTTTTCAAGAAGTTTATTTCTTCTGTAGAATTGGGGATGTTTTCCACCATTATTTGTATATTTTTTCAATTCCACACTCTCTCCTCTCATTTTGGGGCTCTAATGAAGTGAATATTAGATCTTTTTTTATTGAGCCACAGACCCCTGAAGCATGGTACCTGTTCTTTTTCATTCTATTTTCTCTATTGTTCAAGTATCTTGGAAAGTGGGTAATTTCTATTGACATAAATATAAATTCACTGATTCTTCTGTCACCTCCAGTGTGCTCTTGAGCCCCTTCAATGAGCTTTTCTAAAAAGAATATTAGTTTTTTTCAGTTCTAGAATTTCCATTCAGTTATATCTTAGGTTGCTTTGCTGAGGCTTTTTGATTTTTTCATTTGTTTCAAGATGCTTATCATTATTCATTGTAACATTTTTGTGATGGTTGTGTGAAAAGCCCTGTCAGATAATTCTGATATCCATGTCACCTAGATGTTGCCATCTGCTGAAACTTTCTTCTTGTTCTAGTGGAGATTTCTCCCCCCTGGTTCTTGGTATGGTGATTTTCAGTTGTATCTTGGATAACTTCCATATTTGTTCTGAGACTGTGGTTCCTATTTCAGCTCATTACTCAACTGCCAAGCCACAGTGACAGCCTGGGCTTTGTTCACAACACAGCCTCTGCAGATTTGCTCTAGGAGGAGAAGGGATACTGGCTCAGAACTGCTGTGCCAGGATGGGATTGAGGGCTCTGTTAGATACTCCCTCCATAGATGCCCAGTTGCTGATAGAGGGACCTGTCTCATTACTGCTAAACCAGGGTGATAGTCAGGGCTCTGCTCACACAGGTTCTGTTGACTACTACCAATCAGGAGTCAGAGGGATGCTGCCATATTACTGTTAGACTGGGAGGCTGACAGGGGTGTGTTCACATGGTCCTGGTGTTGGTGGTCCTGCACAGCGGCATTGGGGATAACACATGCTTTTTGTGGTGTTCAGGTGGTGTAAGGCTCCCATGTCAAAAAGGTTTTATTTTCGAAGGGTTTCCACTCTCCCAGTTTTTCATGTAGAGAGAGAAAAGTCTCCTCTTGTCTTACTGATTTAATTGGACTTCTCTGTGCTTGGTGTTTCTGGCTTGAGAATTTCTATGGTATTCAGGCCGGGGTAGAGATGTCATTCCTCAAATCCAAGATTACTAGACAAACCACTTCTTTTTTTTTTCTTTTTTCTGGGTCTATCTCTATTATTTATTTATTTTTTATAAACATATAATGTATTTTACTCCCCAGGGGTACAGGTCGGTGAATCGCCAAGTTTAAACACTTCACAGCACTCACCATAGCACATACCCTCCCCAATGTCCATAACCCCACCCCCTTCTCCCAAACCCCCTCCCCCCAGCAACCCTCAGTTTGTTTTGTGAGATTAAGAGTCACTTATGGTTTGTCTCCCTCCCAATCCCATCTTGTTTCATTGATTCTTCTCCTACCCACTTAAGCCCCCATGTTGCATCTCTACTTCCTTATATCAGGGAGATCATATGATAGTTGTCTTTCTCCAAGTGACTTATTTCGCTAAGCATGATACCCTCTAGTTCCATCCACATTGTCGCAAATGGCAAGATTTAATTTCTTTTGATGGCTGCATAGTATTCCATTGTGTATATATACCACATCTTCTTTATCCATTCATCTGTTGATGGACATCTAGGTTCTTTCCATAGTTTGGCTACTGTAGACATTGCTGCTATAAACATTCGGGTGCACATGCCCTTTCGGATCACTATGTTTGTATCTATAGGGTAAATACCCAGTAGTGCAATTGCTGGGTCATAGGGTAGTTCTATTTTCAACATTTTGAGGAACCTCCATGCTGTTTTCCAGAGTGGTTGCACCAGTTTGCATTCCTACCAACAGTGTATGAGGGTTCCCCTTTCTCCACATCCTTGCCAGTATCTGTCATTTCCTGACTTGTTAATTTTAGCCATTCCGACTGGTGTGAGGTGATATCTCATTGTGGTTTTGATTTGTATTTCCCTGATGCGGAGTGGTGTGGAGCACTTTTTCATGTGTCTGTTGGCCATCTGGATGTCTTCTTTGCAGAAATGTCTGTTCATGTCTTCTGCCCATTTCTTGATTGGATTATTTGTTCTTTGGGTGTTGACTTTGCTAAATTCTTTATAGATTTTGGACACTAGTCCTTTATCTGATGTGTTGTTTGCAAATATCTTCTCCCATTCTGTCAGTTGTCTTTTTGTTTTGTTAACTGTTTCCTTTGCTGTGCAAAAGCTTTTGATCTTGATGAAATCCCAATAGTTCATTTTTGTCCTTGCTTCCCTTGCCTTTGGCAATGTTCCTAGGAAGATGTTGCTGCAGCTGAGGTCGAAGGGGTTGCTTCTGTTCTCCTCAAGGTTTTTGATGGATTCCTTTCTCACATTAAGGTCCTTCATTCATTTTGAGTCTATTTTCGTGTGTGGTGTAAGGAAATGGTCCAATTTCATATTTCTGCATGTGGCTGTCCAATTTTCCCAACACCATTTGTTAAAGAAGATGTCTTTTTTCCATTGGATGTTCTTTCCTGCTTTGTCAAAGATTAGTTGACCATAGAGTTGAGGGTCTATTTTTGGGCTCTCTATTCTGTTCCATTGATCTATGTGTCTGTTTTTGTGCCAGTGCTGTCTTGATTATGACAGCTTTGTAATAGAGCTTGAAGTCTGGAATTGTGATGCCACCAACATTGGCTTTCTCTTTCAATATTCCTTTGTCTATTTGAGGTCTTTTCTGGTTCCATATAAATTTTAGAATTATTTGTTCCATTTCTTTGAAAAAAAATGCATGGTATTTTGATAGGAATTGCATTAAATATGTAGATTTCTTTAGGTAGCACAGACATTTTCACAGTATTTGTTCTTCCAATCCAGGAGCATGGAAAATTTTTCCATTTCTTTGTGTCTTCCTCCATTTCTTTCATGAGTACTTTATAGTTTTCTGAGTATAGATTCTTAGCCTCTTTGATTAGGTTTATTCCTAGGTATCTTATGGTTTTGGGTGCAATTGTAAATGGGATTGACTCCTTAATTTCTCTTTCTTCTGTCTTGTTGTTGGTGTAGAGAAATGCAACTGATTTCTGTGCATTGATTTTATATTCTGACACTTTATTGAATTCCTGTCCAAGTTCTAGCAGTTTTGGAGTGGAGTCTTTTGGGTTTTCCACATATAGTATCATATCATCTGCGAAGAGTGATAGTTTGACTTCTTCTTTGCTAATTTGGATGCCTTTAATTTCCTTCTGTTGTCTGATTGCTGAGGCTAGGACTTCTAGTACTATGTTGAATAGCAGTGGTGATAATGGACATCCCTGCCATGTTCCTGAACTTAGCAGAAAAACTTTCAGTTTTTCTTCATTGAGAATGATATTCGTGGTGGGTTTTTCATAGATGGCTTTGATAATATTGAGGTATGTGCCCTCTATCCCTACACTTTGAAGAGTTTTGATCAGGAAGGGATGCTGTACTTTGTCAAATGCTTTTTCAGCATCTATTGAGAGTATCATATGGTTCTTGTTCTTTCTTTTATTAACATATTGTATCACACTGATTGATTTGCAGATGTTGAACCAACCTTGCAGCCCTGGAATAAATCCTACTTGGTCGTGGTGAATAATAATCCTTTTAATGTACTGTTGAATCCTATTGGCTAGTACTTTGGTGAGAATTTTTGCATCTGTGTTCATCAAGGATATTGGTCTGTCGTTCTCTTTTTTGATGGGATCCTTGTCTGGTTTTGGGATCAAGGGGATGCTGGCCTCATAAAATGAGTTTGGAAGTTTTCCTTCCATTTCTATTTTTTGGACCAGTTTCAGGAGAATAGGAATTAGTTCTTCTTTAAACGTTTGGTAGAATTACCCTGGGAAGCCGTCTGGCCCTGAGTGTTTGTTTGGAGATTTTTTTTTTAAATGAAGAAAAAATGAAGATTTCTTTGGCTTCCAAGCTCATAGGTGGCTTTAATATTACTCTGGGCTGGAGGAATTGACTTAGAAGTGAGATACAAGACAAGAGCTTGCTATTGGATGAATTCTTTCCTTTACAATTCTTTTTTTTTTTTCAAGATTCTATTTATTTTATTTGACAAAGAGAAATCCAAGTAGATGGAGAGGCAGGCAGAGAGAGAGAGAGGGAAGCAGGCTCCCCACTGAGCAGAGAGCCCGATGTGGGACTCGATCCCAGGACCCCGAGATCATGACCCGAGCCGAAGGCAGCGGCTTAACCCACTGAGCCACCCAGGCGCCCCTGTTTGGAGATTTTTGATGACTGTTTCAATCTCCTTACTGGTTATGGGTCTGTTCATGTTTTCTATTTCTTCCTGGTTCAATGGTGGTAATTTATATGTCTCTAGAAATGCATCCATTTTTTCCAGATTGTCAAATTTGTTGGCGTAGAGTTACTTATAGTATGCTCTTATAATTGTTTGTATTTCCTTGGTGTTAGTTGTGATCTCTCCTCTTTCATCCATGATTTTATTTATTTAGGTCATTTCTCTTTTCTTTTTGATAAATCTGGCCAGGGGTTTATCAATCTTATTAATTCTTTCAAAGAACCAGCTCCTAGTTTCAT
>NC_081575.1:90021462-90027784 GCF_022355385.1 Mustela nigripes
TGCAAGACTAATGAATCATGGGGAGAAAGCCATGAGTTCAGTGCTTTGCTTTCTCCTCCTCTGGAATTCCACTGCTATCCTTGGTATTGAACCTGCACTCCTGGGTAGGTGAACTTGGTCCTGGCTGGATTTCTTGTTGATCTTCTGGGGGAGGGGCCTGTTGTACTGATTCTCAAGTGTCTTTGCCCCAGGCGGAATTGCACCACCCTCACCAGGGGCCGGGCTGAGTAATCCGCTTGGGTTTTCTTTCAGAAGCTTTTGTTCCGTGAACGCTTTCTGTAGAGTTCTGGTGGACAGGACTGAAAATGGCGGCCTCCCAGTCTCCGGCCCGGGGAAGCCGAGAGCTCAGGGCCCCACTCCTCAGTGTGCCCTCAGAGAATAGCGCCCAATAACTCCCATCTCCCTGGCCTCCGGCCACGCTCCGAGCTCACCCAGGCTGCGACCGGTTCAAGGTAACCCCGAGCTGAGAGCTCACCCCTCGGCTCTGTCTCTGTAGCCAGCTTCCCTGTTCTAATACCTGCAAGCTCTGCGACACTCAGACACTCCCAATCCTTCTGTGACCCTGCGGGACCTGAGGCCACGCTGACCCCGCGGGGGCTTCACCCCGGTTTAGCCTCTGGAGCGATGTCCCTCAGCAGAACAGACTTTTAAAAGTCCTGATTTTGTGCTCTGTTGCTCCGCTGCTTGCCGGTAGCCAGCCCCTCCCCCCGCGGTCTATCTTCCCGTCACTTTGGATTCACTTCTCCACCGGTCCTACCTTTCAGAAAGTGGTTGATTTTCTGTTTCTAGAATTGCTGTTCTTCTTCTCTTCGATCTCCTGTTGGATTTGTAGGTGTTTGCAATGTTTAGATAAGCTATCTAGCTGATCTCCTGCTACCTGATGTAGCCTCAGCCTGCTACTTCTCTACCATCTTGACTCCTCCCCTGACAAACTTCTAAAAAAAAAAAAAAAAAGTGTCTTCTGAGCTTTGCTTCATGTAGTTTTTCCAGGGTTTTTAGGAATAAGTGAAATATGTTTACTCCATTTTGTCCAAAAGTTCAATGTTAGAAATCCCACTTATTTTTATTTATTTATTTATTTGACAGAAAGAAAGAGAGAGAGAGATCACAAGGAGGCAGAGAGAGAGGGGGAAGCAGGCTCCCCACTGAGCAGAGAGCCCGATGTGGGGCTTAATCCCAGGACGCTGAGACCATGACCTGAGCTGAAGGCAGAGGCTTAACCCACTGACCCACCCAGGTGCCCCCAAAGTGTCTTAAAAATAATGTTCTAGCACAGAAAAAACACCTCTAGGACAAAAATAAAGACTAAGCAAATGAATGCTTTAAGAATGTGTAAAGAGTACACATGAACAACAGAGAAAGGTCACAGAACATGCTGTCCCTCCATCCTTCTACGTAGGTCTACATAGGCAAGGCCAAACATTTTGGGTTGATCCAAACATTATACACAGTGCAAATCCATGCCATATCATATGCTTTGCCTAAAAGCTGATATGTCAGTTAATTTGGCACATTCCCTGGAATTGTAATGTCAAAATATCACTTCTATTTTGTATGTTTTGGGGTGAGAAAATTCTATCAAAATAAAATGAAATAGAGGAATAATGAAAAAAGAAAAAGTGGCACCCTTGAAGTGGTATAACTTTCTAAAAGCTGTTATGACAAAAATTCATTAACTGGACTGTCATTAGGAGAAGCAGATTTATGTATTTCACACCCAAATCATGCCGAAGTGGCTAGAAATCTGTTAATGAGGCAAAGAAACTTGATACAACCTCATTGGTATTCCTTGAGGTTGTCTTCGGAAGAAAAGAAGACAGGCTCCAGTTTGACCATATTCTTGGAGGAAAGCAGTCTTTCTGAGTATAGCTAGCGGCTCGCACTTAAATTCATCCCATCCCAACTCTAACGTCGATACTGTTTCTAGGGAGAGAAGGGTCATAAGTAAAAACCCTTTTATCAGGGTTTCTTAAAGGTGCAGGGTTACAAGCATCCATGTCACAGATTATAATAAAGAAGGGAGCCCTGCATTCCCCTCTCCTCCCCTACAGCTGGAGGCCTTGACATGAGTCTGGTGCCTCCACAGTGGGCCTGCCCATACTGTGGAACAGTGGTGGTACCCAGCAGGACTTTTCAGTGCCTGATGAAAGAGAGAGAGCAGCATCTCTTGGCAAGTGTGATACACGGCATCAATGATCAAAATACTGCACGATTCCTTCCATCTGCACCTTTTGCCATCAAGAGGCACAGTGTACTTTGATTCTGGGTTCAAACGTCGATTGCTTTGTCTGACAGAAGGAGGTGGAAGTGATGCTGTGCCAGCTCCAAGTCTCCTTTCTCCTTCTTTTGCCATTGCCATAAGATGTCTTGAGGGATGCCTGGATGGCTCAGGCAGTTAAGCTTCTGACTCCTGGCTTCCACTCAGGTCGTGATCTCAGGGTCTTGGGATCGAGCCCTGTGTCAGGCTCTAAGCTCAGCATGGAGTCTGCTTAAGTTTCACTCTCCCTATGCCCTTCCCCACCTTTAAGATAAATAAATCTTTTTTTTTTTTTTTTTTTTTTTTTTTTTAAGAAAAACGTGCTTGGAATAGCCACTGGGCTCACATGGAATGAAGTCATTATCCCTGCTGGATGGAGCCTAGATCAGCAAATGCTCATCATATCCCCCACCCCAAGCTGCACGGCAATAAACATAGTTGAAAGCCACGGAGGTTTTTGAGTTAATGTATTATGCAGCAATGTTGTGGAGATAGTAGCTGATTCAGTAAGAAAGACTCCTTCCCGAACACCTCCTGAAGGACCAATTGCTAGAGGCGCCATATACCAGTGATGGGACAAAAGCCAGTGGAACTTGATTCACCACAATGAAGGTGATTCCTATTAGTATATCCACTGTGCTATAAGCTTTGGGGATATACTGTCTGTAGGCTCAAAATCCTATGGCAGGTTTCATATGTATGTATATACAAATTTGTCACACCTGAGATTTATTCTTTTGTTACATGGCAGGTCTATCTCATTATAAAAAGTAAACTACAGAGGAAAAGAAAAGAGCCTCTGCCAGCATAACCCAGGATGTACTTTTAAATCCAAACCCAGCAAGAATGAAGGAGTCATGTGCACCTCTAGAATATTCCAAGCCCTGCCTCTCACTAGTCCTTGGCACCCTGTTCCAGGAGTATGAGGGTCACGCATGGTTCTACAGCATTCTCATTCCAGAGCAAGTGGCATTCCACAAAGGGAGAGAACGGGGCTAACTCAGAAATCCATCAACATCAGGGATGGCCCCGCGTCTGGACAGCCAGTCAGCACACAGGCTGAGACAGCCAGGCCTGCAAAACAAGGACTCCGTGATGCAAATAAGTAATCATCAGGCTTTGTGGGCAGAGGCGCTGCTCAGCCCTCTACCCTCTACCGGAGTAGCTGTGCCTTGCTCCCAACCAGGAAGCATCAGCAGCATGCTTGTAACTCCCTTGTTATTGTAATCTTGCCCCTGCAGACCTCAGAAGGAATTCAGACACCCCCCCCCCCCCCGCCACCACCTCCATCCTTTTCCATTTGCCACGCATTGGCTTACCCCAGCCCATTCCCTCCTCTCTTCCCTTCTCCTGCCAGGGGCCCCAGCGAAGTCCGCAACTGGCTTATCAGCCTCAACACACTATTTTTTTAAAAGTTCGATCCTGAAGCACAATGCACCTGTGGTTAAATCTACTAGGGATTAGACAGGTATCCAGAGCTGACTGTGAAAACGGGTGCTTTCTGGGCTCTGTGGCACGGTGCCGTGCTTGGGAACTGGCAGCCCGTAATTAACTGCCGCGATGCCTTCCATCAAACTGCAGCAGGAGGGGAAAAAAAAATCTCTAGAGATAACAGTAGTGGAATAGAAAGAACACCAGGCTCTGTCTCGGACGACCAGAGTTCGCACCTTGGTCTGGATTTACAAGGTGGGGCACATTAGCCCCTGGCTACTCAAAGTCTAGTCCAGGGACCAGCAGCCTTGGCAACCCGTGGAGAATTTCAGGATGCATCCGCCACCTCTTGCATTTGAACTTGCATTTTAACAAGGTCCCCAGGTGGAGTTTGAGAAACACTGGCATAGGCAAATCCCTGGGTCTTATTTTCCACGTGAGTTACTACATAGTGACACCTTAAAACATGGTCTGGCATAGTGTAAGTCTGATCCGAGCAGTGCTAATACTGTGTTAATGATTAGTATCCTGTTCTTTTTCCATTTTATTGTTTAGAGTCACATAAATCCAAGTCAATCATGGGGGAAGGAGGAGGGCAGGCATTTTTAGGCATTTTAACACATATTTTGATTCATGTAACCACCACCTGTATCAGCATACAGAGGACTTCCATTACAGGAAAAAACTCTCACCAAGTCCCTTCATAGTTATCCCCACCCCTATATCTACCTTCTGGCGAAATCCCGTCTCTTCTCTGCCACCACAGTCTTATCTTTCAGAGCATGTCATAGAAACGATATCATGAAGCATGTGACCTTTTGGGACCAGATTCTTTCATTCACCCTTTGAGAGCTGAACAAGTTGTGTTTATCAGTAGTACACTCCTTTTTATTCCTGCATAATACTCTACTGTACGGAAGGACCAGATTGTTTATCCATTCACTTGCGGCTTTTTTTCTTTTTTCAGCTTTCTTGAGGTGTAATGGACAAATCAAATTTAAAGTATACAGTGACTTGATGTATGTACACATCATGAAAGGATTCCTACTATTGAGATAATTAACACCTCCATCACCCCATATATTTATTTTTTGTGCATGAACCCTCTGTTCTATTTCCTTAGCAAACTTCAATTATACAATGCAGTGTTATCAATTGTAGTCACCAGGTCATACATTAGATCCTTGGAATTTACTCATTTTTAAAGATTTCTTTTTATTTATGTGAGAGAGAGGTAGAGAGAGTGAGAGAGCGAGCAAGCATAAGTGGTAGGAGGGCAGAGGCAGAGGGAGAAGCAGACTCCTCACTAAGCAGGGACCCCCAACATGGGGCTCGATCCCAGGACCCTGGGATTATGACCTGAGCAGAAGGCAGACGCTTAACTGACTGAGCTGCCCAGGCACCCAGGACTTACTCATCTTATAACTGAACGTTTCTACCCTTTTACCAACCTGGCCCTATTTCTCCCACCCTCCAACCCCTGGCATTCTCTATTCTACTCTCTGAGTTTCACTTTTTTTTTCTTCAGGTTCCACATGTAAGTGATATCATGCAGTATTTATCTTTCTGTCCAGCTTATTTCACTCAGCACAATGGCCTCAAGTTCATCCAAGGGGGAAATAACAGAATTTCCTTCTTTTTCAAGGTTGAATAATATTCCACTGTGTGTGTGTGTGTGTGTCTACATTTGCTTTATTCATTCATCCATCCACGGACACATAGGTTGTTTCCACACCTTAGATATTGCTCTTGTGTTGTAATGCATATATTGGTTGGCTTGATGGCATCCCATAATTCCTTTAGGCTATCTTCACTTTTTCATTCTTTTTTTCTGTTTGTCCCTCTGATTAGATGAATTCCACTGCCCCATCTTTGAGTTCACTGATTCTGTCTTCTATTGGATCTAGTCTTCTGTTGAACCCTTCTACTGAATTTTTTTCATTTGTTAACTGTACTCTGCAGTTCTATGATTTGTTTGGTACTTTCTTCTATTTTCTGCTTCTTTGTTGAAATTCTCACTTTGTTCACATGTTGTTCTCATGACCTCAGTGACCATCTTTATGATCATTATTGTGAACTCTTTATCAGGTAAATAATTTATTCCCATTTCACTTAGACCAATTTCTGGAGGCTCATTGTGTTCTTTTGTTTGGCACACATTCTTTGGCCATGTCCTTGATTCCCTGTGTTGGTTTCTACACATTAGATAAAATAGCCACCTCTCTGGTGCAACCACTCTGGAAAACAGTATGGGGGTTCCTCAAAATGTTGAAAATAGAACTGCCCTATGACCCAGCAATTGCACTACTGGGTATTTACCCTAAAGATACAAACCTAGTGATCTGAAGGGGCACATGCACCCGAATGTTTATAGCAGCAATGTCCACAATAGCCAAACTATGGAAAGAACCTAGATGTCCATCAACAGATGAAAGGATAAAGAAGATGTGGTATATATACACAATAGAATACTATGCAGCCATCAAAAGAAACGAAATCTTGCCATTTGCGACAACATGGATGGAACTAGAGCATATCATGCTTAGCGAAATAAGTCAAGCAGAGAAAGACAACTATCATATGATCTCCCTGATATGAGGAAGTGGTGATGCAACATCGGGGCTTAAGTGGGTA
>NC_081575.1:90030784-90090661 GCF_022355385.1 Mustela nigripes
GGGGGGTTGGGAGAAGGGGGGTGGGGTTATGGACATTGGGGAAGGTATGTGCTTTGGTGAGTGCTGTGAAGTGTGTAAACCTGGCGATTCACAGACCTGTACCCCTGGGGATAAAAATATATGTTTATAAAAAATAAAAAATTAAAAAAAAAATAGCCACCTCTCTCAGTCTTGCCAGACTGGTCTCATGTCAGAGACCAGTCAGTCTCTGACTCATCAGTCTTCCTGGCCTGAGCTCATCAGTCTTCCTGGCCTGAGCTCCTAGTAGCTCCTCAAACCTTTGTGATGGTCCAAGCTGCTGTTTTTGTTCTTAGTGGCTTCCAGTAGTTGAAGGTGTTCCAGGACTCATTAGTGTCCCAAAGGGGAGGATCACAATCAGTATCTAGATGTATGGTAATTGGAAGCTAGACCCTCAGACAGCAGCTGAGATGGGCATATTTGCTTTCTTACTCTGTGCCCAGCCTGGGTCCATAACCACAGAAGCTGTTCCTGGGCTCATTTAAAAATTGCTTCTCTGTTTGCGATGATCCTGTAGGACTCCTGAACACTCCTGAACAAGTCCCATTGGCTCTCAAAACTACGTGATTTGGGGACCCGTCCCTCAGGTGGCGGCTAGATGTGTGCACAAGCTCTTTCTGGGGACATTCTGCCAACTCGATTTTATTGTTGGAGTGAGGTAGAGGGAGAATATGGAGGAAGTGCCCATCAGTTCTTTAGGGATATTGGAGTGACTGTAGTCAGCACTGCCAGATCCAATTTTCTATTTTGTTGAGGATGTTTGTGTGTTTATGAAAGATACTCTTACAATACTTTTGTCTGATTTTGGTATCAGGTAATGCTGGCCTCACAAAATGAATTTGGAAATGTTCTATACTCTTCTATATTTTAGAGGAGATTGCATAGAATTGATGTTATTTTTTCTCTAAGTGTTTGGTAGAATTATCCAGTGAAACCATCTAGGCCTTGATATTTCTGTGGTTTTTTTTTTTTTAAAGATTTTTTTATTTTATTTATTTGAAAGAGCAAGAGAGCACAAGTAGGGGGAGGGACAGAGGGAGAGGGGGAGGCAGGCTCTCCGCTGAGCAGGGAGCCCAATGTGGGGCTCCATCCCAGGACCCTGGGATCATGACCTGAGCTGAAGGCAGCTGCTTTACTGACTGAGCCACCCAGGTGCTCCTCTATACTTCTTTTTTTTTTAAAGTTTTTTCACCAATATTTTTATCTGTTACAGGATGATACAAGTTATTTACTTCATCTTAGGTGCATTTTGGTTATTTGGGTTTGCAGGGAATTAGTCCATTTCAACTAACTTGTCAAATCCATGTGGGTAGAACTGTTCAAAGTATCCTCTTATTATCATATCATTGACCATGGGCTTTGTATTGGTATCCCTGTATTCATTCCCCACATTGGTAATCTGGTTTCTTTTTCTCCTTCCTTGTCAATATTGGTAGAGGCTTACCAATTTTATTAATCTTTTCAAAGTACAGCACCCTGTTTCATTGATGTTGTCTATTGTTTTTCTATTCTCAGGTTCATCATGTTGTCTTACCTTTATTACTTTCCCCTGTCCTTTGCATTGCTCTTTTTTAAAAATTTTATTTTTATTTGAGAGAGAGACAGAGAGAGCACGAGCAGTGGAGAGGGGCAGAGGAGGAGGAAGCAGACTCCCCAGTGAGCAGGAAGCCCAGTGCAGGGCTCTATCCCAGGATGCCAAGATCATGACCTGAGCTGAAGTCAGACACTTAACCGACTAACCCACCGAGGTGCCCCTGCATTGCTCTTACTGTGTTCTTTTTCTAGGTTCTGAAGGTTTAAGCTTAGATTAGTTTAGGCCCTTTTTCTTAACAAATATAAGCAATGAATGCTACAAATTTCTCTCAAATCATTGTTTTGAATATTTTATTTTCATTTATGTCTAGTTAAAATATTTTCTCATTTCCCTTGGGACTTCCATTTTGGATTAATAAGATTATTTACAAGTGTGTGTTTAATTTTCAAATGTTTGGAAAGTTCCTGTTATCATTCTGTTGAGTTATAGTTTAATTCCATTATGGTCAGAGAGCATACTCTGTTAGATTGTCAATCTTTTAAATTTGTTAAGATTTGTTTTATGACCTAGGAGATTGTCTGGGTTGGTGAATGTTCCATGTTGACTTAAAAATTTGTATTCTGATGGTTTTCCATAAAATTTTCTAAAAATGTCAATTAGATCCAGTTGGTTGATGTTGTTCACTTCTTCTACAGCTTTATTTTCTGTGTACTAGGTCTACCAATTTTGGAGACAAGAGTGTTGAAGTCTCTAGCTGTAATTGTGGATTTGTCTATTTCTCCTTTTAGTCAATTTTTGCTTCAAGTACTACGGTGTTCTGTCATTAGATTCACTCATTAGAGTTGTCATATCTTTTCGGCAACTGACTTTTATCAGTATGTGCTTTCTTCCTTTATCTTTGGTAATTTTCTTTGCTCTGAAGTCTGTCTAATATTAGTGTAGCCACTCCAGCTTTCTTTTAATTAGTTTGTATATTTTTCCATCCTTTTACTTTAAAAAAAGATTTTTATTTATTTATTTATTTATGAGAACATTCAAGCATCCAAGTAGTAAGAGGAAAAGAAGGAGAGGGAGAGGCAGAGAATCTCCAGCAGACTCCATGATGAGCCTGGAGCCTGATGTGGGGCTGGTTCTCAGGGCCCTAAGAACATGACCTGAGCTGAAACCAAGAGTTGGACACTAAACCAACTGAGCCACCCTGGTGCCTCCTCATCCTTTTATTTCCAACCTAGCCATATCTTTATATTTGAAGTTAGTTTCTTATAAATAACTTATAGTTCAGTCATTTGAGAAAAATCCATTCTGACCATCTCTTGGTCTAAATATCAAAAGTTTAGACCATTTTTATTTAATGTAATTATGAATGTTTTGATTTCTACAATATCATTTTCTGTTTGTTCCCTCTCTTTTTTATTACTTTGTTTCTCCTTGCCTGCCTTCTCTTGGTATTTTGAACATTTTAAAGTATATGTTTTATTTTCTTAAGATTTCATTTATTAGAGTGAGAGAGTGAGACTGAGCAGGGGGAGGGGCAGAGGGACAGGCAGAGAGAGAAGCAGACTCCCTGCTGAGTGTGGGGCCTGACTTGGGGATTGATCTCAGGACCCCAAGATCATAACCTGAGCTGAAGTCAGACACTTAACTGACTGAGCTACCCAGGCAACCCAATATATGTTTTAATTCATCTGTTGTTTTTTCACTATGCCTCTTCTTGTTGATCTTTGGCTGGTTTCTCTAGGTATTAGAATATGCATATTTAGGTTTTTCCATTCTATTTAGAACTGAGTGGAATGAAGAAACTTAACACTATATAGGTCCCTTCACCCTCTTACATTTATGTTGTAACTGTCTTACATATTACATCTAAAAACATTGAAAACCCTATCAAACAATGATATAAATTTCCTTCCAACTGTCAAACATATCTGTAAAAACTCAAGAAGAGAGAAATAGTCAATTTTACTCAGTAAATATTTTTAGGGACAGTAAATAAATATTTACTATTTACATTACCATTTATGTTGCTTGTCCTTCATTCCTCATCTTCCAAGCTTCCATTTGGTATCATTTCTCCTATGGCTGAAGAAATTTCTTTAGCAATTATTTTAGAATAGGCCTGCTGGCTATGAATTCTCTTACTTTTCCTTTACCTATGAGTATCTTTAGTTTATTTTTACTCCTGAAGAATACTTTCACTATATGTAGAATTCTCATTTAACTATTCTTTTTTTTTTCCAGCACTTGAGAAATATCGTCATTTTCTTCTACCCTCCATGGTTTCTGAAGGGAAATTCAGAGTCATTGAAATAATTGTTCTCTTACAAATAAATCATGGCTTTTGTTTTTAATTTTCAGTAGTTTGATTATGCTGTGTCTGGTTATAGATTTATTTAAATTTATCTTACTTGGAGTTCACTCTTCTTCTGGAATCTATAGATTTATATATTTTACCAAATGGGGGAAATTTTCAACCATAATTTTTTCAAATATTTTTTCAAAATAAAGTTCTTTCCTCTTCTTCTGGGATTCTGATGACACAATTATTAAGCCTTTTGGTATTTTTCCAGAGATTTCCAAGGCTCTGTTCATTTATTTTCTCAATCTTTTTTATGTTATTCAGATTGGTTAATCTCTATTGATCATTTCTGCCACCATCTGCATTCTGTTATTGAGCCTATCCAATGAAGTGTGGGATTTTTAAAAAAATTTTTGAGTTATTGTACTGTTTTGTTCCCCACTAGTTTTTCACATATCTTCTTTTTTTGATGTTGTTGAGACTTTCTTTCCATGTATGTCAAGAGTGTTTACCCTTATTTCTTAGAATATTTTTGTAATAGGTATTTTAAAGTCTTCGTTTGACAATTCTCACGTTTGTGCCATCTTACCATTGCATCCTGGTTCTTTGTTTACTGAGTAAGTTTGGATTGCATCTAGATGTTTTGACTATTCTGTTTTTAGATTCTGGTTCTTGTTTAAACCTAACGGAGAATGTCACTATGTTTTGTTTCAGCAGGCAGTAAACGAAGTTGCATTCAGGCTGCAAATTTTAACCAGCCTTCTGTGGGTTGCGGTTTTGATGTCAGTTCTGTTTTCAAAGCCTTTGTTATACAATTTGGATCTGTCTCATATGTGCATGACCCAGTGGTCAGTCTCTGGCCAGCACATTGGTCAATTTCTTGGTACAGGTCTCAAAATCTGTCCTGTGCTGTTCAGGATCACATCCACACATGCACAAGTTTGAGATGATCTCAGAAATTCATGAACAACTTTACGGGCTTACTTTCATAAGCCTCTCTTTCTCTGTAATATCCCCAGATTTTTTCATTTCCCTGGGCAATTATGTTACAGAATAATTCCTCCAGAATAGCATTTACCAAGTACCTACCATGTGTGAGACTCTCTTCTAAGCAATTAATGAATATTATCTTGCTTAACTCTCACAACAACCTTATGAAGATGGTATTATTGTCATTCCTGTTTCACAGATTGGGAAACTGAGGCCCGGAAAGGTTAAGCAATTTACCCAAAGTTGCACAGCTATATATGGTGGAGCAAGTAGTGGGCCAGGATTTGAACACGAGAAGTTCTCTAAGCCACCATATAGTTCTACATCTATAATATGACCCCATTGCATGAACCATTCTTCTTTGCCCTCATTCCACTTTGCACACACTTCAATTAACACAGCTATTATGTGTTAATTACTTAAAGTAAATGATAAATTTATGCCACTACCTCCAGAGCAATGATACTTCCTTTTCAAATTTGAATTTTGGCAAGCAACAAGTGTATTAGTTCCCTATGGCTGCCATAAGAAATTACCACAAATTAGGTGGCTTAAAATAACATAAATGTATTCTCCTAAAGTGTGGAGACCAGAAGTATGAAATCCAAGTGTCAGCAGGTCTGTATTCCCTCTGGAGGCTCTGGAGAGCAATCCTTCCTCGCCTCTTCCAGCATTTGGGGCTGCCAGTTTTCTTTGTGGCTACATCACTCCAATCTCTGCCTCTGTCTTCAGATGGCTTTCTCTTCTGTGTGTCTGTATCATCTCCTTTGATGTCTGTGTGTTTCTAATCTGTGTGTTTCTTATAGGGACACTCACCATTGCATTTAGGGCCCATCCCAATAATCCAAGAGATCTCATCTTGAGATCCCTAATGTAATTATGTCTGCAAAGAACATGTTCCAAATAAATCATATTCACTGCTTCTGGACAGGGACATAGCTTTTGGGGACCAACACTCAACTCACTATACCTAGCAGAGAGTACATTATGTGCTTAGCCAACACTGTCTTAGTCAGACATCTTCTCCATTGGAAATGACAGAAATTCAAGTCAGACTAGCTTAAGCAAAAAGGGAATTTATTTGTTCATGTAACTGGTAAGTTGGAAGAGATGCTGGTGTCAGACATGGATGCATACAGATCAACAGTATCTTTCAGTCTCCTCATCTTTCAACTTTTCTTCCCTCTTGGTGCCACTTTATTTTCAAGAAGCTTCACCAACAAACATGAGAAACCCTCATTCTGCCAGCATCCATATATCAAATCTCAGGGAACACTTTCATTATTCCTGTTTTAAGTCACGCATTCATCCTTGAAGGAATCGCTGTGCTTAGAGTAATGGGGGTATTCGATTGGCCCTTCCTTCTATGACCCATATATGGCTGGGGTTTGTGGTGGTGGAGGTCGGTAGACAGCAAGGCACTGTGATTACCATCCTACCAGAACCACACAGAGAGGATATGAGATCAGTTCTCCAAAGGTGGGACACTGAAAAGGCCAATCAGATACGGTCACTGTAACTTCAAAGACTGTGGTATTTGGAGGCCCAAGTACATTGCCGATTGCCGGTGGATGACTTACTAGGACTTTGCTATATGAATCTTATCTGATCCTTTCATAATATTTAATTAGTTCAACCAGACAGACTTCATCCTGCTCATCTCAGAGGCTTGCAATCTTTGGACTCTCTCTCGAAGCATTTCTGACACAGGTGCACAGGGGAGGCTTCCTTTCTCTTTACAAGTTTGAGTATGCTGTGCCCCAGAGACTCTCAACTCTTCCCAAGGTGCTTTGTGGCAGGTCGGAGCGGCAATGTCTAGACTCCGGCTTTGTAGGGCAAATAGCTCCCAGAGTCTCATCAAGATTCTGGCCCAAGCCTTCCCTGTTTCCCAACACCCCATCCCTTGCACTGCAAGCTTTCTGAATATTCTCACAAAGGCATGACCCTGCCATAGCCCCGAAATCAATACGATGTAGGCCGTCTTGGTCCCTACCCACAGAGGTTTATTAAGGTTGGAACCAGAAAATCTCATTACAGTCTGGTCTCACCTCCTTTATGACCTCATGTTGAGGGACTCTGCTGGGTCAGGGCTCAAGTGCATTCTAATGCATGGGATGCTGGGTATCCAGAAGGACTTCTGCCCTTTTCTCTGACAGACTCCCCCACCCAGCTCGCAGGAACCCTCCCCAGCTGTTCTTTGAAGCCCTCCTTATTTTTTATCAGTTTGAGTCATCCCAGATCAGCCCCTTTGCTGAGAGGACTTTTGTCTAAGTTCCTTTCATTTTTTGGCTCCCCTGTGGTAGCCTAAGGTCGTTTCCTTGTGCAGACTTTCTTTCTGTAGTGGGTATGGCCAGTGCCCTGTCACACACCCTACTGGTCACATATCTGTGATGGCGGCTGGGCTGGACAGCTCTATATCAGCTTAGGCTTATGAGCCACACCGGAAGTGAGCACCATGCCTTTGTCCCCTGCCCCACAGCACTCACAAGTGTCAGGCCACTGCAGGTACAGATCAGAAGTTCAGGAATGTCAACACACACCAGGCTAGCCCTCAGCCTGTGGGGGATCGGAGCCAGGGAATTAAGCTGACTGCCTCCTGTCTTTTAGGGGGATATTTTTGGGAGGTATTCTGTATGTGTCTTAGGAGGCCCTTGCCGAACTAGGCCCTGATACCCCCCCCCCCTTCTATTGGCTTTCTCTCCATCCCTATCTCCACTCTCTCCTCCCCTACTCTTGCTCTTTGGAATCACTTCCCAAGCAAACTACCTGTTCTCAGATACTTATTTCTGGCTCTGCTTTCGGTAATCCACACAAGACACAGCCTCACTTGCCAAGCCAATAGGCTATGATCCCAGTGGCGGGGTCAGTGACAGCCCCCCAGGAACTGGTGTTAGCGGTGGCTGGCAGAATACAGAAGGAAAAAGCACAGAGGGGAGGCTGGGAGTCAAAGCAAAGAGGCGGTAGGGATGGCAGAAGGGGTCCGGGATGTGTTCTATCACTACTGTTACTGAGGGCATCATCTCACTGCCTCCCAGGGGCTGGATCTCAAATCCTGGCTCTGCCATTTCCTGATGGTGGCAACTAGGTTATTCTAAATCTGCTCGCTCACCTTTCCAGGGCTTATATTCTGACCTGGTGGAATACACCAACCCCATCTGAGACAAACCACACTCTGTCGGTGAGCCACAAAGCTAAGGGCCTAGGTGTTGAGGGTTGTTGATACTACCAGTAGTGGCAGAGTTCATTATGGGACTTGCTTTTCCTTACAGCGACTGCCCTTTAAGAACCCAGAACGCTGCTCCAAACTGTTTCCTTACTCCCCCAACGAAGTTCACATCTCCAGACAAAATTCACCTTCTGGGGGCATTCTCCTGCATGGCATGTGAGTGGGAGTCCATAGTCCCTGCTTAGTGGTCCCTATCCTGGGCCAGAGACTCCTTCTTGTGACCAATGACCCAACTATGAACAGGAGTGCTGCTTGGGCTCTTACTGGAAGGGCTTTCCTGCACCTTCGCAGTGTTCACACCACTTGCTCCATCTGACAATCCCCTATCATCCATGAAATGAGCTGTAGAAACAGGGGCCCAGCCCAACATTCAGGGATGATTCCTGCTATCTTTCATCTCCCGGGCCCAGAGGACAAACTCTTTTCCTTTGTGTTCTATTTTGACATTATTCTGCCTCTTTGTTCCCATTTTAGGGCAGTGTGAGGGGAGCTGTGCGTTAGCTTTTGTGGGCTTTAATGAAGCAGGATTTGACAGCATTTCCTATCAGGTATCATCTTTTGTGTGCATGGGGAGAAGGGCTGAGAAATGTTCCTTTAACTGCTGCCGGAAGAGAAGGCAGAGAAAGACAAGAAAAAAAATCTGATAACTACTTTTTTTCCATTAAAGTTCCGGCCCCTTTCTAAAACATGCTATTCGTCTATATTTCAAATCAGTTGGGAATCATATCTTTCCACAACTGCATTTCCTCACTTCCTGAAAACATATATCACAGGATGTATAATAAATGTTTATGCTAGCCGTAAAGAGGAAAGTCACATTTAATAAAATTTACCATAGACCCCAAGGTGAATTTAATATAGGAGTCTGAGTGACGAATCCCAAAGCAAGTGAATTCGGGCTTAAAGCCCGTCCTGAACTGACTTCATTATGCACAGTTGATGTTCAGGGGGGAAAAATTCAACAACAAAACTTCCTGAGGTCCCCTCATGAATGAATTGGAATGAGGCTCTCCCATTAACCCTGCCCTTCCCCGTGTGTCTCTCGAATGCTGCACATGAAGGATTATTACCGAGCAGCTGGTGGCTGGCTCCTCCCCGCATCTTTGAAGGACAGAACAGGAAGAAACAGCTGAAAATAGCCAGTAGGCAAGGTACACCAGCAGGGGCAATTGTACTCACACGGGAAGGACTGCTTCTTCTTGGGGGTGAAGATGCTATCGTGGGCCCCACGTCGGGTGGCCAGACATAGACAGATGTTATCTCTCCTAATGCTAAGTGTGGATGGTTTGTTTTGCCCTTTGAGGATGTCCGGTTGCAGGAATGTGTTTCCCTCCTCTCAGCATGCTGGTGTGCTAGAATTGGGACAGAGAGGAGGCACCATGCACTGTCCACATGGGTCCAGGGAAGCAAAGAGCCTCTTTCATCATCTTGGCTGCGTTGGTTGCAGGCTTAGCAAAGAGCTAGCAAGCCTCAGCTCCCACCCCCCGATCCAGGAAGCCTCCAGCGAGGTAGCAAGTGATCATGGGAGCTTCTTTGGGATCCCCAATCCATCAGCCAGTCCTTTGGTGTGCCTTGTCCTCTCCATGCCTTCGAGAGCTGGTGAGCCCTGCCCTGCAGGGCAGCCCTAGCCCAGAGCTGCCCATCAGGGCTGCGCTGGCCCTCCTGGCTGCGGGCACCAGGCTGGAACAGGGAGGCGCACGGAATTCATGGGCTTATTTCATCTACTAAAGCAAGGGGGTGATAGAACCCAACCTGGAAATCTGGGGGCTTGAGGGGTCAGGAATTAGTACAGTTAATGACCTGCATGGGGTCTGTTTCTTCTTACACATCTGTTTGAGAACCACTGCCCTGAAATAACCCCAGATCACCAGGACCTACTAAACAGACCAGCTGGTGAAACACGTGCTGAGAGCTTGTTAAACATTCAGACTCCTCGGCCCCTCTACGGGTAACCTGCATCCGCAAGGCAGACATGGCAATGCCCTGTGGCAGATGGATGGGAGGACTGAGATTCCAAAAAACACTGTGTGGATCCCAATGGGGCTAGGCTTGTGCACTGAGAACCATGACCCCAGGAAGGGACTGTATGTTGTCGGCACAGGCTCTGGAGCTAAGTTGTGTTTGAATCCTGCCTCTACCTCTTATTTGCTGTGCTGCTTTGAGTAAGTTACTCAGTCTCTCCAGGCCTGTCTGACCTCATCTGTAAAAAGTGGATGATGAGAGTGCCTCCTAAGTCCAGAAGGTATGCGGATTCAAGGACAGAACAGACGCCCGGTGCTGGGAACGGTGCCTGGCGCTCAGTCAGAACTGTGAAAGTGCTGGCTCTCAGCTCCAGAGGAGGCCGCTCAGACCTTGTCATGATGCTGGGGCGCTGATGCCAGGGGAAGAGCCGCTGACCGCACGGCGGATGAGAAGCCAGGCAGCAGGAAGCAGCTCCAGCCTCTGGGCAAACCTCAACCACTCAGCGCCCACAGCTCAGCCAGCCTCAGAGGACCAGGGTAGAAAGCAGCCTTGTCTGTGGGAGCCAGACAACCCATTCCCAACCCTGGGAAGTGCTGTACATGGTCCCTCCTGGGCCAGGCTGGGGCGGAGGAGGGGGTCCCCGAGGCAGGAGCCTCTTTCCCTGGACCTGACTTCTCAATCCTTCCAGCTCCCTCTGTGCTCCAGAGCTGTGACTATCCCACCCACCACCAACACCCCCACCCGCCCCTGCAGGGCTGGGAGAACTGCCAGGAAGAATCCGCGCAGCAGTGAGCTCCAATAATGCTAAACAATGGATTAATTACATTGCTCGCCTGTTTAGCTGCAGCTCCCGGGGTCGCCTGCACGTGTGGTCACGGCAGACAATAGGTGCGAGACGCCAGGGAACATATCCGCTGCCCCGTGCCGCCCTCTGTCCCCTCTCCCCTCCGCAGCCCCTCGGCCTCCTGATCCCTGACCTCCTGATCCCTGGTCATGTCTCCAGCCTCTGACACTACCCTGCCCCCGCCCCCAGATACATGAAAGCCTTTTGTTTTTTCTCCTCCTTCCCGCCCTTTTTAAGGGTTTTCCGTGCTGGGACTGTGCCTTGTTTGCACAGCCCCTCAGAGCCAGAGGATGGAGAGCTCTGGAGGGCGAGGTGAGACTTCTTTCCAGAAGGGCATCTGGCATGGGGGGACGGCTGGGCTGGCACTGTTCTGAGCCCACCTGGCCAGGCAGGGAAGGGGCGACAGCTGCTTTATGCTCCTGTGACTGCCAGCTTTCCCGAAAGGAGGTCAGCCTTGGAGACCAAACTGCTAATTAGGTCGCATTCTGCTTCCTGCTGCCACTTTAATTTCCACCCCAGAAAACCCTCAGCTGCGAGTCCAAGACCATCAGCTCCTTTCACCCAAATGCAAATGTCTCCGAGGCCTCTCTGGCTGGCCAGCCTTCCAGCTGGCGTGGCCACCGGCTGTAGAACTCTGCACAGAAGATGAGCTTCCAAGACAGAGCACTGCCTTAGAGAAAACTGGCCTCGAAAATCCCAAGTCTGCCAGAGTTTGGGGTTGCTTTGAAGACCGGGAGCCCCGCAAAGGCTATAGATGCCGAGTGTTCTGAACTGGCACTGAGCCACAAGTCAGAGACCTTGGGCCTCTTTTTGACTTTGACGCTAAAGACCTGGTGACCTTGGGTTGGTCACTTCTGCTCCCTTAACCAGTTTCCTCATCTGTAAGATGAGGGGGTTGAACGACCAGCTCTGAGCCTCTGTGATTCTGGCGAGTCTTATTTCCAACTCGTAAAGAGCTCATTCTGACCTCCCTGTCCCTTGAGCAGCCATGGAAATGTGTGTTGCCTTTCTTTCCTGTAAAGACTAAAGCCCTCCCCCACCCAGATTATGGAACCCTCACTCGTCCTCATGTGCCAAGTGGAAGAGTAGGAGCAGAGATTCTTCTCTGCCCAGGGTCTCTGTGGGGACAAGGCCTGACTCCAGGGCCTTTGCACTCCTTGGAGAGATGCTGCCAGCAAAACTGCACAAGCAAGGAGTCCCTAGGGCTCCAAAGTCCCCTTTGTTGGCCTTCCTCACACTCCTTCTCCTTTTCCTTCACCCTGGTCCTCTTCACCTCCACCTCAAATTCACTCCCCTGACCCTTATCCAAAACCTTATCAGAAAAGGCTCTGGTATCTGTCATCTACACCTTGGTGGCCATGGAAAAACAGTTTGTTGCTTGCCTTGGGTGGCTTTGTGTTTTCAACCCCACGTGGCAGGTGCCACGGTGGCCAGATCCATCCTCCTCCAAGGCACTCCGGCCCCTGGCCACCAAGACTGCTGGTATTTGAGTCCCCCTCTGGGGACTGCTCTTGGCTGATGGGAAGCCTTGTTGTCCGAGGTCACAGCCCCTTCCAGGGTGAGTGGGAGACGGTACCAAGGCCCAGTCCCTTTGCCTTAGTTTGGGACAGTTGTACAAGTTGATCCCAGCCCTGCACGGCACACATTCTGACTTCTCCCTCTGCCTTGTCCTGCTTCCCGCCCTCCAGAATGGGTGTTGCTCCAGAGTGCCCCAGGGTGCTCCCAATACACTTCCTACGTGCCCATCTGTGACTCAAAGGGTCTTTCCCAGACAACCCAAACCAAGAGACTTCACGTCTGCATCCCTAGGTCAAAACTGTGTGTTCGGCAGCTGGGGAAGAGTTCCCTTCCTGAATTCCTGTAACGGAGGCAGTTGCCTTCTGGCAAAGGGAAAGGGCGGTTCTTTGGGTCCAGTCTCACGTCTGCCCCTATACTGTGCAGCATTTGAGCTCCTTTGCAGATGGGATGCACAGGTTTATGGTGCCCGCTAGATGCAGAAGCACCCAGGCAGAGTCCCTGGAGTGGGTCGAGGCATCCACCTTGTTTCCTCTTGTGTCACTTCCTCCTTGCTTTGTGTTGCAGGACGGCGCCTGCCCTGATCCGGTAACACAGCAGCACGACCTAACCAGTTACCTGACCAGTGGCTCCAGCAACCCCCAGAAGGAGCCTGTGACATCCTTCCCTCAATAACGCTGAGAGAAGGCAGGACAAGCTTGCTGTGGTCAGAACGGGTTGCTGGCAGCCACTCGTCACTGTCACTCCTGACTCGTCTCCAACAGAGAACAGTATACCACTGGGCTATTCCTCCAGTGCTCTCTGGGCCAGCCCCCGTGCCCCCACCTGAGACCCGACAGAGGTGTGAAAGCCAGTCTCTGCCAAGATCCCAGAGTCAGAGGCCTAAAGAAATAACTACAAACCAGTGTGACATATGTCATGGGTGCGTGAACTGTCCCCTAAGGGACTTAATGCAGGAAGGCGGTTCCAGACTCCACAGACAAGGGTTTGGAAACAGGTGCTATCCACTCACTTTACTCCTGGCTGAAGACGACTGAGCCAAACAGGACCATGTCTCATTAGGGCACATTCATTTATAACCTCCTGGGTAATGGGGGCCACCAGCCCACAAGAGTCACCTGGCCCCATGAAGGGAGTGTGGAGGTCCGCCGAGAATCCCTGCCCACTCGTCTTGCCTCCCTGTACGGACGCTGGACAGAGCACAGAGAAAAAGTCCACTGAGATAACCGCTTCTGTCCCTGCACTGAGGGCTCTAGACCCCAGACCAGTCCCAGATCTGGTTTAGATGTCTGCTGGGCAAAAGTTTCTCCATCTTGTACACCTATGTGCCCCTATGTCCCAGACACTACTAAGACTCAACGGGGATGGTGGTGGGCTAGTGGAGATGCAAGTGTTACCAAGAGAGGAAGTAACACCAGGAGTGACTGCGTAGCTGAAGCTGAGAGAAGGGAAAAGGGAATTCAGGGATCTGGAGCCACTTCATAGAAGGAGACTTGGTAAGTCATCGGATCTGGGAGGGAGACGGAGGAGGCAGGTGAGAACAGGGCATGGGTGTCAGGCTTGAGGGACTGGAGCACATTTTTAGCAGGCCACGTTTGAGAGGGCCATGGAACTCCAAGGTAACATACGGTCTAAAATTCGGGAAAGAGGTCTGGGCCGGGGTTGGAGATTGGGACACATGAGGATACAGGCAGACATGACTGAAAACCTGGGGATGGATAAGACCACCAGAGAGAAGAAGGCCCAGATCAGAATCCCAAACAGCATCAACTCTTACAAATCAGCTACAAAGGGAGGAGCCTCCTAGCAGCCAGGGAGGTCAGAAGTGGATCAGAGGTCACGAATACCAAAGGGAACCTAAATTTCAAGTGGAGGGTGTTCATCAGTGCCAAAAGCTACTGAGACGTCAGATAGGCAGAGACATGGAAAGTGACTCTGATAGGAGCAGCGCCAATGGCCTGTGGCCAACCTCAAAGGTGGGTGAGGCAGAAAGCCTTGAAGAGAAGTCGAGGCACTTCAAGACCATCCGGCCAGTCACAGAGACCCTACCCAGAGCACAGAAGGCCACCCAGGCCACAGCAATATGCATTTGAAGCTTTAGATCGGGAAAAAGTTTTTCCTTGACACTGAACTCAATTCCACTTCAAGAGACAAGGCAGGCCTCCTGCTTCCCCAGGTGTTCCTGGGCACGGTGGGACCCACGTGTGTGTAAGCATCTTGCCATTACTCCAAGGAACTGGAACTAATGGATCAGCCAATTAGAAGTCCCACAGCTGCCTGCCGGAGCATGGGGACTGAGGGATCAGAAAGCCTGCCTCAGCCCAGACCGGGAGGCTGCTCCAGCAACCGCCAGAAGCAGGCACACCACGCTGGAAATGTTGCCTAACAGACCGTAAAATTCCCAACTCTAAGACCTTCTTTTAAAGACATGCCTTTTTTGTTGTTTCATTTTGCAGGGGAGGAAAAGAGGCCTCTTTTATAAAAGTAAAGCCTCTGGTCTGCAAGGTTTGAGGTCAGTCCAGGGTGCAGAAGGAGTATCTTTCAACTAGGTTGTGGGGTGGGGGAGTGATCCCCGCCGGGAGGTCCCCAAGCACCTCTACCTCAGCATCCAGTCTCGGGAGTAGTCTCCCTTTGAAACTTTGGCCCTGGTGTGCATAAAAGGCCTTTCCCTTTAAACTGTTCAGACCGGGTCGCCTGTGTGGCTCAGCTGGTTAAGCATCTGCCTTCAGCTTAAATGATGATCTCAGAGTCCCTGAGATTGAGCCCAACCTCGGGTTCCCTGTTCAGTGAGAAGTCTGTTTCTCCCTCTCCCTCTGCCTCTGCCCCCTCTCTTGCTCTCTCCCAAGTTGTCTCTCAAATAAATAACATGTTTAAAATAAAAAATAAATAAACTCTTCAGACCATTGAGGAGGCTATGAATTCCAAAAGTAAAATCTAAAATGTTAAGGGCAGACAAAGGAAAACGAACCACGTGCAAGTACAAACAAAGCCGCCTTTACCAAGTAAAGGGTCCTAATTCTACTCTAGCTGATACTTCACTTAGCTCTGGCCCCCATCTCCGAGGGCTCCAACATCCCAAACAATACCCTTTTTCGATTCCTAATTTCTCTCCCCACTTCCCATCTTCCTTTTCCCTTCCTAAGTATGTGGCTCTTGTCACACACACCTTCTGGGGCATGATGATCCATTCCTGGGGCATGTGGCAGCCTCCTTTGGATTCCCAACCGCAGAGGAACACATCAAGCCAGTGGCTGTCACACTCAAGCATGTGTGAGGATCATCTAGAAAGTAAGTCAAAACACAGAGCACTCAGCCCGGTTCCCGTTTCTGATTCGGCAGGTCAGAGGTGGGACCCAAGATCTTGCATTTGTAGCAAATTCTCAGCTTCTGCTGCTGGTCCCCAGACCACACTTTGGGAACCACTGGTGTAGGGCCAGGTTGTTAAGTATTTAGGATTTAAGCCACCTCGCCCTGCTTCTGTGCCCATGGCATGACTCATCAGTCAGCATTCACTTTTCTGCTCACCCTAATCCTGGCCTCTGGACCCTTATCCTCTCAAGGCAGTGCTCCAGATAGTCCCTGAATGGGGTCGAAGATGCTCTCGCTATGCGGCTGCTGCCGCTAATATGCAATATGCTGGATAGAAGAAAGGACACCACCACTGACCGAGTTGCCCAGGCCTAAAGCCTGGGCATCATCCTGGATTCCGTTCTTTACAATCTACTCTTAGCTCCTCAGCAAACGCTGCCAGCTCAAACTGTAAACCAGATGCTGAGTCTGGTCAGCATCCTTGCCCGGGTCCAGGCCACCACCGCTCCCGCCAGGCCCCTGAGACAGTCGCCTATGAGGTGTCCCCATTCCCTTCTTGCCCACTCTGCAATCTGCTCTCCCCACAGAGGCCAAAAGGCTCACTTCAGAGCACGCCATCTTTCTCTGTTCTCACCGCCCAGCGGCTTTTAACAGTTTCAGCATAAAATTGGATCAAAAGTTCTTACAGACGCTACTAAGATTCAAACGATCTAGCTTCCGCTCTCCACTCTGATCTCCTCGCCTTTCGCTCATGCGCACGCCTGCACAAACGCACGCACTCAGGCACACACGCACGCACGCACGCACTTGCGCAGGCGCACAGGGTCTCCCGGTGCTCTCCTGGTGAGCTCCCTTGCGCTTGCTTCTCCCTGTGCCTGGAGCGTCCGGACCCCATTGCCCTGGGCTCACAGTCTGGCCTCAGAGGAGGTCTTTCCAGGCCCCCACCTCCAGTCACACTTCCCCTCGTTCCCTGTGCCCTCTTTCTTGCTTTCCCTTCTCAGGACTCCTTATCTGACAGCATGTTAGACATTTGTCTGCTTCCTCTTTCTCTTCCTCACTAGAGAGCAGGCTCCCTGAGAGCAAGGTCTGGATTCTTTCTCCCCCACCCTACCCCCGCCGCCAGATCCCCGGTGCCTGGAAGAATGCCTAGCCCCAGACACAGGCTCAATGCATAGTTAGTGAATGGATATATCTATGAACAGGTTTACTGTGACATGCTGAGAACCTTTTTGAAAATTACTTAAGTGAATTCTCATAATGACCTGTAGGCTAGATATTATTATCAGCATTGTCCCCATTTTATGGGTGAGGAAACGGTATGGCAGACTTCAGTACTTGCTCCAGGTCTCACATAATAGGAACCAACAGAACCCAGATGCGAACCAAAGCCTCTTTGACCCATGCACACGGGCCCTTTCCCTGACTCCTCACCTGAGGCAGGGCCAAAGCTCATTTCCGGGATGCACACAAGCAAGCGCAACTTCTAGTGTCCATAATTTTCCTATTATCATCTGGCAGAGGACAAGGCTCCCAAGAGGAGCTAATGCTGACAGAGGAAATAGATGGAGAGGTCTGGAGTGAAAGATTCTGTATGGTGGGAGAATCAGAGAAAGGGCCAGCTGGGGCACAGAAGAGGACCGCATGCCCTGGAATGGGAGCGACACTTCAACAGGACGGGAAAGGACCCGAGATGGGAGGCAGGCTGTGCTAAAGACGGAAGCAAGTCTGTCACAGGTTTGCTGCAGGCCGGTCTGGGCTACATAAGGTCCCACTGGAATCCTTCAGACCACGTCCATCCACGGTAGAGGATGATTGAAAGTCATTGCTAGTTGGCGAGTACTGAGGGCACACCTGCTCTGTGCCTGGCCCTGTGCTGTCAGAACACATGCTCACTGTGCATTTGTGCTGCCCTCAGCTGTCAGCTCCGGTAGGTTGGACTTCCACAGCCCTTTTCTCTCGAAGCCTTTGGGCTATTACACAGGCCTCTCCAAACTCCACACAGTGTCATAGCATCATCCCCACTTCACAGCGGTGGCCGTTTGTTGCAGCAGCTAAAAGGACTGTGGCACCAGCTGGTTCCACATACTCTCTGGCCTCTCTCCTTCCCTTCACACAGTTCTCGAGTTGTCCTTACTTTCCGCACCACAATCCATGAGCACTGTGATGGCCGCCATATTGCCAAATTGAATGGAGACATTTTCGACCTCTTTTCCTCAGCTCTCGTCAGTATTTGGAACTGCTGCCATGTCCACCATTCTGTGTGTTTTGATAACATCACTCTCCCAAGGTTTTCTCCCACTTCTTGGCCAGCTTTCTCTTAGTCTCCTTTCTAGGTGTCTGTTCTAGTCCTTTTCTCATGTCCTGAAGGTTGAAGCTTCCCTATGCTTCCATTCTAGACCCTAAATTCTTATTCTTTAAACACCTTCCAGTTGACTTCTTTCAACCCATAGCTTCAACTACAATTATACCAAGGTTCTCCAAATATTTTTGTTCATGCTCTTATTTTAAGAATTGAGCATAGACCTCTCTGTATGTGTAGTTATTTATCTACAGGTGAATTTATGCATTCTTGTACTTTTTAATGCACTTCTTATACTCCATATATTGTAAAGGATATATAATAGAAGTGTGACAAATAGATACAAATAAATCTAAATAGAAGGTCTAATCATTTCATCTCCCACCCAATGGACTATCTTGCATCACATTCTCACAGACTACTGGTTGGCAAACCAATTACTCCCTAAGGCAGAGACAGCCAGCAGTCTGCCACCAATTCATGCTTCCCTTTCCATAATAGTGGCACAGCTGGGAGGGGCTACTTGGACTTTCAAGAGAAAAAAAACCACCATTTGAACACATTGGAAACAAAAGTGAAGATATAAATTGGAGTGTATGTGTGCATGTGTGTGTGCACACATACACGATTGCCTACCAGACAGGGATGTCATAGATGTACGCCAAATTTAAATGCAGCATGTACAAAACTCAACTCATCACCTTTCTTCCCAAAGCTCTGACCTTCGGGAAATTACCAGATGATGTTGGAAAATAGTAAGTCAGAAAGCAAAGAAGTGTTCAAAGTCTATGGGGGATATGCCAAAAGGACACAATAGCTGGTTTAAAGGGGCTCCCACTAGCCAGATTTGGGACAGTTAGAACATCAAAAAGAATGACTGTAGTAGTATATATAATATATATTTTGTGTTATTATGCATATTATGCATAATATTATGCATATTATACATAATATATAATGTATATTTTATTATATTGTATATAATTATATATATGTATTCTATATGTGTAATATGTATGATATACATGTGCATAAACATACATATGTATACACATAATGTACACATATACATAATATAAATTTAATATATATTGTATATAATAAATATGTTGTCATATATATGTATACATTATATATTATAATGTATTATATGTATTATATGTATATGTAATATAGTTATATGTATTATAATGTATATCTGTATTATTATATATGTATACATATATACATACACATATTATACATATATGTATAATATATGTATAATAATATTGAATTTATTATGTATATTTTATATATATATATATTTTTTTTTTTTAAGGAATCCGGGAGTCCAGGGGCACCTGGGTTGCTTAGTTGGCTAAATATCTGACTTAGGCTCAGGTCATGATCTCAGGGTCCTGGGTTCAAGCCCTACATTGGGCTCCTTACTTAGTGGTGAGTCTGCTTGTCACTCTCCCTCTGCCTCTGCCCCTCCTCCTGCTTGTGCTCTTTCTCTCTCAAATAAATAAATAAAATCTTATTAAAAAAAAAAGGAATCCAGGAGTCTGTAGTAATACCTTTTTAAAAATGGCGAGGGGGTGGGGGAAATGGAGAGGTAAAGCTCTTCTTTACAGATGAAAGCCAGCTAATGAATGTATAAGGTATGGAAAATTTAGGAAATCAGTATTTTACAACTGACAATGGAGTAACTGATTGAGGCAAAGGTCATTCCTGGATTATAACTGGTGAGACATTCACAACAAGATATTTACACATTCACATAGCTTCACCCCGACAGATTACTGATTGATTACAAAAGGAGAAATGTGCTTTTTCAGGGGAGAGATCAAACTTAGCATCATTAAAAAAGAAAAACCTTAGCATCATTAATAACGGGTCAAACAGCTATTATGTATATCCTGATGAGACACAGAAAGAAAGATACAACATCATCCATGTAGAATACTTCCACACAATGCACAACCTGAATCTTATCCTGAGGAAATAATCAGCCATACTCATATTGTGGCTCTACAAGGCAACCAGCCTAGGCTCTGAGAAAAGATCATGTTATAAAAGACACAAAATGGCAGAGAGGACTGTGGTAAATGCCATGAGACTAAAAAGATGGGACCACCACATGCAATCCACGATCTTTGAGTCCTAGATTTTTTAAAAAGCTATTAAGCACATACGTGGGGACATCTGGGGAGATTTAAATATGCACTGTGGATTAGATTGGATGTAAACGAGGTTACATTTCTTGAGAATTGCAGGTTTGTAGGAGAATGTCTTTGCTCTTAGGAGATACATGCTGATGTATCGAGCTGTAAGGTATCACGATGTCTGCATCTTACAAACGATTCGGGGAAAACATGTTTCTGCGTGTCACTGTGGACACATTGCAGACCAGAGAGGGAGGGAGTGAGGGAGAGAGAGGGAGGGAGTGGGGGAGGGAGCGGGGGAGGGAAGGCAGGCACAGTGTACTGTTAGCAAGGGATGCGTCTAGATGAAGCACAGAGAGGCATTCCTGACCATTTGGGCGGCTTTCCTGCAATTTACAAATTTTCCAAGTACAACCTGGGTAAACCAGCGAACAAACTTTGTCCCTGCTCCTGCTAAAGCAAAGGTTATCAGGGACCCGATTAGAAAAAGCTTTATTTGATTAATCTAATGGTTGGAATATTTTCCTGAAAGCTAAGGAAAATCATGGAAAGCATTTAACCAGAAAGAAATGACATGATCCGATTAGATGTGGGAGGTGAGAGAGAAGGAAGGGCGCAGTAGGACTCCAGCTTCTGGTTTGTTCTTTGTTGTCTCCCATCCATCTAGATGAATATATTGTGAAGAGTCTACTTTCTAAATGTCTCTCTCCTCAGGTTGAGCCTTACACCTGGATTCCCATGACAAGTGAATTTGTTCGGACCCCTATCCTTGCCCCCTGGATCACTGGTCTCTCCACCTAGGTCTCTCCCAAATCAGCCTGTGGTTGGGGCTGGAGCAGCCTTTCTAACATACAAGCATGGCTAAAGCATTCCCTGTTGAAAAGTTTTTTAGCAGCAACTCTGGGGGAACCTTCAGTGTCTTTGGCTAATCCCCAGTAGACACCCTGGTCTGGTGGCAGCCTGTCAGCCTCTCCAGCGGCCCCTTCCACTACATTCCAGGTCTGTCCTATGTCCCACTAACCTGCAGGCAGTGCCTCACCTGTGCCCTGCTTCTGCACACCTTTGGGCTTTCACGCAACGCTTTCTGATCCAAAGAGAGCGCCCCTTTGCCTGTTCTCTCTGCTTGGGCCACCTCTGTCTGCCCATCAGAGCTAACTGAAGCAACCTCTCTTCTGGAAGACTTCCCACTCCATGGAGTCTCAGCCACTTTGCCTTCCGATGCCTCTCCAGCACCCACTTACTGACTCTGCGGCTGCCTTTCTTCTTACTTGCATCTCTTCCCCTCAACTCTAAGGTCCTTGAGGATGGGGGCCATATTTCATCTGTTCCCTAGAACGATGCTCCGGATTGAGCAGCAGAACATGGTCAAGGGTTTCTCGCAAAGGGACAGCCATTGGACGAGTTCCACCAATAAGGTTATTACACACTGAACACACAACTGCTGCTTGGTTCTCTATGCGTATCCTCACAAGCACCCTATGAAGTAGAGCAGACATAAGGGAGCAGTGGAAAGATGGCCTGGATTCCAAAAGCTGAGAACAGGGCCCCCCACCCTCCAAGCTGGTCAGACACAGACATTGAGCCCAAGGATCCCCTAAGGACTCCCTAAGATGACCATTGTTCAGTTATGTGGTTGCCAGACAATTTTCAGTGTCGAACCTTCTAGGAGTCATCTGTCTCTTTGGGGCTGGCTGCTGAGAGCTCTGAATAGCTCAAGTGGGTGGAAACAGGCTATCCTCGCCCTTGCTAGGACTGTCCCTTGCCTCCCTCCTTTCCGAGAAGCACTGCCTGGGGTGTTTGGCCCACTTCTGAGGGGAGGGGGATCCTCCATCGTGGTGAACCAGTCACCCCAGTGCTCTGCTGTCATTTCCCTCCCGTGTGCCCACCAGAAGCTGAAGTTGTTTCAAAGGGCAAAAGGCCTGATTGCTGCTCCGGCTGTTACCCCTCACGACCTCACACGGCCCTAGCTACTCAGCTGGTGACGAAGGGGCACTGTGGTGTGGCGACAGACCATGGGTCCAGAAAAGGGACACCTTATCACAGTCACAGACAGATTGAACTCACACCTGAGAAGCCCCAGATGGTTCCACCTGGCCCGAAGAGACAGAAGGTCCTGTTTTTCCCCCTTCACCTTCGACAGCCTGTGGCCTTTTCTAAGCCTCAGGACAGTCCCTCCTTTGTAAACCCTCTGCCAAGAGGCTGCAGACAGAGGCCTGGGGCCAAAGGCACCGCAGCCACCCCGGCTGCTGAGAACAAGATGCCTTTTGTATCACAGACACCGAAGAAGGGCTGGATTTACTTCTAGCACCTTCGGAAACAAAGCTAACCTACTTCTGTCCCCCTTAGGAGTTCAATTTCGAACCGGGGAGAGAAAGAGCCAACAGACAGCTACATTCATACTCCCATAGGAGCCCGTTCAAGGGGTCATGTTAAATACCACCTCTCCCCTCAAGGCAGGGTCTCTCTGCTATTTCTGCCAAAAAAGCCACATGAAGAGTCACCCCAGACAGGGCCTGCCCCCAAATCTGTGAGCCTGAGGCTCCGGATACCTCATCTGCCCACACAGCCACCCAGCCCCAGCGGCGACCCTCGTAACCAGGGCCTCCCATGGTGTTCCACGCAGTGGGGCTCAGCCTTTATGTATCTGGAATGTGCTTTCACCTCCTGGAGCTCCAGAGGGCATGCATCTCAAGCCCATAAATATTGTAAGACTCCACTTACATGTACTCGTGCAGCTGGGGGCTCGTCCCAGAGCGGGCCCAGGGGTTTCTGGCATAAAGCTGCTTGCTCGCTGTTCAGATATGTGACCCGAAACCAACAGCCCACAAACACGCTCAGCTCTCCTTGCTGCTCAGGGCCTAGGTCCCACCCGGCTTCTCCCCCTGCCCCTTCCTTTGCTGCTCTGCTGGCCTCTGCCCCCACTGACCGTCAGCTACTGCCTTATTTCTGGCTTCTTGGTCTGAATTCCCCACCTGAATACTCGAGCATGTCTGCCTTTCTTCTGCCCCACACTGCCTTTGATTCTCCGGTGTCTGGCTTCTTCGCTCTACTTGATTAGCAGCAGCCTCGCCAAGACCACATCCCATGGCTTTTTCCCCAGCGACCTTTGTGCCCTCGAATGCCCCTGCTTGAAGCGGTCACCTACTGGCTGTCCCCGGTGCTACGATAACTCCTAGCATGGGGGTCATCCTTACCACTATCACCAGCAAGCGACAAATAATTATTTGCATAGCACTTAGTTGCCTTTTGATCACTTCCACGTGCTTTTGCTCCTCAGGAGGATCTTACAGTTTATGTAAATCAGCATGAGCGTTCCCATTCTACCGATGGAACAGGGCGTCCAACCGAGTAAGTGACTTGGTCAAGAAGACAGGAGTGGTAGAACTGACCTTGAATGCAGGCCTCGCTCCTGATCCACAGGTGTCTGAGAAAGGTTTGGGTTCCGATCCCAACTGGGATTGGAATTTTACCAGGGTTCCCATTTGAGAAAATATGGCCCCATATGCCTGGGCCACCCTTGAGAGGGTCCTGTGGGGGTGAGAGACATGGTGTAGGAAGGCATAAAACCCCTCCTCCCGCTCCCTTGGAAACCTTCGGCCACCTTCCCTCCTGATCAATGCACCCTTCACACATTCCCCCCGTTGGACTCAGGGCACAGCTAATTGCATAACCAGCCCATCAATGTTCTGCTCTGATTTGAGAATGTTTTGCTCACCCACAGGAGAAACCCTAAGCTCCAAGGCCTCCCTCCAGGGCTGTTGGGCCTTGCTAAAGACCAAACTGCCCTTGGCCGGAAGCACAAATTCTTCCTGCCCTCGAAGCAACGTGCACATCCCAAGTGCTTACAGGTTGTAAAAAATGGAGTTATTACACATTCAATACCAAGGAAACCTTCTTTTTCTTCCTTCTTCGTGAGTTTAACCTGATTCCAAGCTATTAAAATTCATTTGGTGAAATGCCTCCCCAGACAGATCTTAGCAGCTTCACCTTTCACAAATGGGGCTGACCCCCCATTAGGTGCAGTAAGGTGCAAGAACCAGCAGGCCGAGAAGGGGAGTTAGACCTGTCTCAGAGTCCCGGGCTTCTGAAGGCTGCTTTACAGAGACACAAAGCCTTGCATGGATTCAGGAACAGCTGAGGACAGGAGGAGAGGGGCCAGGAGGGAGTCACATGTCTGCACACCGGCAGGGGTACCCCTGTGCCCAGAAGGAAGCTCTGCCACCTCACTCTGGGTGAGCCAAGCAGCACCCTCCACGAGGAACTCCTGCTTTTCATTCAGACAGCTCCGTAGAGCTGAAAACCCTTTGCTCTGATGGATGAAAATCAGCTTTGGAATGGGAAAGTACTTGGAGTCACTGGGGAATGAATATAATCTCCAAAACACATTTACTGCTCACATTCAAATGAAGATGAAATGATTCCTTTAATACTCATCAACTCTATTAAACTTCATAGAAGCAAAACCTTTTGAAATAAATTAGCCAGATACTTGCTGGTAACAACAGGTTTTTGAGGCTGCGTTCTCCTCCTCTGCTACTCATCTTTCTGGCAGCCCAGCCAATGGGCATGATGAAGAGGAGGATGGGGTGATGGGGAGGCCAACTTGCACACGCACAGTGCATGGCCCATGGGCCTGGCATGGGTACAAAACACTGTGAAGTTACCATGCCACTTAATTGTCCTAACGACTCTGGAAAGTAGCTACTACTACTATGGCCAATAGACAGGGAAGATAGTGGAGGGTCAGACCAAGAAGAAAGTAAGTTGGAATCTCAAAAACCCTGTCCTACTCTCCTTTTGGAATCTACGCCCAAGTGAAGCATGGCCATCAGCCACCACATATCATGCAATTACAGCTCAATAATCGACCATTTGGGTTCTGGAGTCTGAGCCACGATTCAAATCCTGTCTCTACTGCTCTATAGTTGGAGATGCTCAGGGAGGTGATCTGGTTTCACTGAGCCTTGGTTTCCTCATCTGTTAAACTGAGATGATAATGGTCACATGCAGAGAACAGCACCGGATATGCCATAAGCAATCAAAATCGATGTAACCGGAAGCAGACAACTGTCTTAGGTTGGCTGCCCCAGCAGGAGACCCCAAGAAAAAGATGTGGGTACAAGGAGTTCACTCGGGAAATATACCAGGAAAATATCCCAGGAAACAGAATGGAGAAGTGTGCCAGGGGGTGGAAGGATGCTAACAAAAGATGCATGAATGATCAGGCTGACATTGCAGACCACTGGGACTCCATCTTGTCAGGCACCTCTGGGAGAGACTGTAGGGCTAAATGCCTCTGAATGATTCTACTAGAAGAATGAGGCAGCTGGTGTGTTCACCCTGCAGCTCCCCCATCAGTGGCTGAGCAGTGCTCCCAAAAGCATTAACCCCTTGGCCCTTCTGGCCTGCCCATGCTCCCATGTGGAAATTCTATCAGGTGGTGAGTTTCGGTTGTACACAAAATGACATTGTTGGCAAGAACTGTAATGGGAAGCACTGAAGGAATCTGGGCAGGGGAGTGACAACATCTTTTAAAATAACTCTGAAGGCTGGCCCCTTAGTGGGGCCTTAGGGAGCTAGGGGCCCAGAACCAGAAAACACCCACATCCAAGGGGCTTCCCGACAAGCAGCTTCCACATTCAACAATGGCTCCATGTGAGGACAGATTTCTTTTTGCTATAGACAGCATTTGCAAGACTTAGACTATGGTACGTGTGGTGAATGGGGGTACCTCTGGAGCAACAGTCATAATGACAGAGGTCACCCCATCTTACTTGTGACCCAGCACCCTCAGTCACTGGCAGTCCCTCTCCTGGCCCAGATAAGAGGTGCCCTGCCCTGGGCCCTGTGCTTTACAGGATCCCACTCTGGCCTTTCTCATGGGGTGGGGAGTTCTGAGGGGCAAGAAAATATACCTAAGGCTTACACAAAGCCTTCCCCCTGAGGATGGATTAACACTGATGTGTCCCCCTAACTCTCCAAAGTGGCCAAAGAATGGGTATTTCCAAAGTGAGGTGATGGAGCTTGGACTTGGAGCATCATGGGACCTTCGTAATGTGGGCTGGAACCAGGGGTGAGAAGAGAAGGACAGTGGTCTGAGGGCCAGAGGGCCCCCCTCTTCCCTGCCACCACATTCCAGTGAACAACTCTGAGTCCAGAGATCCTAAAAGCAATGCCGAATTTCCAGATTGAAATGAAGTTATATTTGTCAAGATAGGAGAATGGATGTATTTCACTTAACAATGTATAAGCTTCATTATACTTTGTAAATAGTCAGATATAGGGTCTGCAGGCCTCCATTGGTAGGTGTGCTCTGAGTTTTTGCACATGTTAAGCATGGGCTTGGGCCTGGGGATGGTGCTTCTGAGTCTCACCAAAGAGCCGCTGAGTCCAATCCACCTTAGTCTTAAGGAATCTGCCCCAAAATGATCATTAAGTCAATGAGAATGGAATCTTCTATAAAGATCCCCCCTCAATAAAAAAAACATCCAAAGTATGAATCAAAGGCTGCTCATTGTGGAGAAAGTGAGAATACACACGGGCATAAAGAAGGAAATAAAACACTCATAATTCCACTACTTTATAGGAATATAAAGTTGTCATTTGTTTGCTTGGTTTTATGAATGTTCTATAAGGTGCCTACAGAGTAACACAGCTAACTCTATCTGTATCTCTGTGGTCTAAGACTTTCCAGAGAGAGAATGTTCCAAAGTTTTCATTCAGTGAGCAATGCGATTGCTGCAAAAATCACATAATATTATTAATACCACCATTAGTCTGGTGTCTTATTAGATTAGCAATAATCTAATCACATTGTGGAAAATCCTTCAAGAATATTAGCAAGAAATAATTTCTTTCTGTGGCTTCTTGAACAAAAGCAATTCAATCATGACCCATCAAAGTTATGTTGGCTAGAGCTTAGGAGGAAGAAAAGTGGAGGAAGACACCAACTGTTTAAGCCTCAATTCCAGAAAGACTGATGGCTTGCCATGGCCAGGGTAGGCAATGGATGAGGATGGAGTGGAAAGAAGGCAGTGGGAACAGGCTGTATTCATTCTCTTCCTAATTCAGGAATGCAGTCAGCGTTTGTTAAGCACCTACTGTATGTGACACGGTGCTATGCCCTGAAGAGCTCACAGTATAGGGACAGGCACTTGCTATTTTTAGAGTCCAGCCTCCACTACTAGACACTAAGGGTAGGATAGGTGACCTCTTTTAAACCAATCAGAGACTTCCATCCTCCAGACCACTGTGATTGGTGAGAGAGGGGCACATGATCGAAGCCAGGCCAATCAGCATCAAAAAGACTCATGTCCTACATTTTTACTGTAGCTTCAGGGAAGAGAAGTGTCTGTCTCATCTTGGCTGGAGTTCTGAGATTATTTAAATTCAAAGTTCAGGAGGAACAACATATAAATCCAGAGAACACAGGAGATCTGAGAATGAAGCTCACTCAGACAGATCCGGGAAAATTTGTCGGGCAACTGAATTCAGCTGCAAAGGAAGGTGAGTTTTTCAGTGACACAAACGAGTACTTCCTCATTTTTGGTTTAAGCTGGTTTTTAAAATTTTGTTTTGTTTTCCGATACTTGTAACCAAAACATGCTAACTGATACGAAAAATGGGAGAGATCCTTAGGACATGACACAATCTGGTCTGTAACAGAGGGGTGGGTTATGGTGAGATGTCAGTGCTTGGGAGTGGGGGGAAGACTACCTCTTGAAATTCTTCTTCCTGTCTCTGGACCTGGGGAATTTCAGGGGAGTGGAACATTGAGCGAGGTATTGGTAGATGAATGGGAAGTGATCAAGGAGAAGAATGGACAGAGGGCTTTTAAATATAATTTTTTGATTTTTTAAAAGATTTTTATTTATTTATGAGAGAGCGAGAGAGATCACACAAGTGGGGGGCAGGGGCAGATGGAGAGGGAGCAACAGACTCCCCACTTAGCAGAAAGCCCAATGCGGGACTGGATCCCACGACCCTGAGATCATGGCCTGAGCAGAAGGCAGACACTTAACTGACTGAGCCACCCAGACACCTAAAATATTATATATATATATAATATATAATATTTATATATAAAATATATATATTTTAAAGATTTTATATATTTATTTGACAGAGAGAGAGAGGGAGGGACCACAAGTAGGCAGAGAGGCAGGCAGAGAGAGAAGGGGAAGCAAGCTCCCTGCTGAGCAGAGAGCCTGGCGTGGGCCTCAATCCTAGGACCCTGACACCATGACCTGAACTGAAGGTAGAGGCTTAACCCACTGAGCCACCCAGGCGCCCTAATATATATTTTTTTAATGTAGGGCCTGGCAGACCTGGATGGTTTGGGTGCTCGTTATGGAGTTGAGATCCTTTTTTGAGCAAGACCCTTTCCTGATGTAAAACCCTAGACTTCTTGGGCGCCTGGGTGGCTCAGTGGGTTAAGCCTCTGCCTTCAGCTCAGGTCATGATCTCAGGGTCCTGGGATAGAGCCCCGCATCAGGCTCTCTGCTCAGCAGGGAGCCTGCTTCCCACTCTCTCTCTCTCTGCCTGCCTCTCTGCCTACTGGTATTCTCTTCTGTCAAGTAAATAAATAAAATCTTTAAAAAAAAAAAAAAAACCCTAGACTTCTTGAAGAAAGAGCGTATCTCTGGTTTGTACTCCGAGACTGTTTCTGAAGCCTGTAAACCCAGAACTGGATCACTCATCACTAGAGTGGACCCTTTGTCCTTCACCTCCACCTGCTGGCCCTTCCCTTCTGGGGACTTGGGATCCAGGTGCAAGGTGCGTGGCCACTGGCTGCATTCAGGTCTTCTCATTAGCAATTCACTGCCTTCTTCTCTGGTCCTGTTGACAGTTTCAATAAAACCTTTGCCACAGAGGCATTTTACTCAGGCTTTTAGCCACAGAAGGTTCAAATCAACCACTCTTTTATTCATACTTTCAGGGACTTTCCTTTTTTAAAAAATTTTGTTTATTTATTTGACAGAGAGAGAGAGAGAGAGAGATCATGAGTAGGCAGAAGGGGGAGGGGAAGCAGGCTTTCTGCTCAGCTCCCCGCTGAGCAGAGAGCCTGATGTGAGGCTCGATCCCAGGACCCTGAGATCATGACCTGACCTGAAGGCAGAGGCTTAACCCATTGAGCCACCCAGGTGCCCCCAGGGACATTCGCTTCTGGAATCCAAGCTCTTGCCTCCTCCTTACAGATTACCTGCATTCTCTTTGCTCAGACTCTTTAAAAGATAGCTCAAGCCCAGTTATTTTTTTCTGGTTTTATCTATTAAGACTTACAGAGAGGCAGGCAACCAATGGGTCCCAAGTTCCAGGATGCTGCAGGGTCCCCCATTAGACACTCGGAACTTTCTGCACTTTCTGCATGAGTCCGTTTAACAATTTGTCAGCTCCCCTCTGGGGAAGTTCATAGGAAACCTGGGCGGGGTGGGGTGATTGTGCAGGCATCTCACAACTCTGATCACTTTGCATAATTCACAAGTTCATGGAAGCATGGCGTGTTAGTACTGCAAAGTCTGAGACCGTCTTGTCTAAGCCTCTGGAAAACACGAGGGACTGATGCTCAGGAAGGGGGAGGCATTAGCCATCTCAAACCTGAAAAGAAAGAAAGAAAAGAAAGAAGAGAAGGGAAATAGGGAGGGAGAGGGAGGAAGGAAACAGCAGCTGTGATATCCTAATGGCCGGCATTCCACATTGTTTTGTTCAGTATTTTGTGATGGATTCAAGTGCATGCAAAGAGCTACTTTAGCAATTCTGTGCTAGTGCCAGCCCCTCTCTCTCTCAATCTCTCTCTCTCAGACCCTTCACCAATGATCTTCCTATAGCCAGTGCAACAAGCTCTATTAGAGTACACAAAGTTCAGACTTGGATCCTTATAGTGAACGAAGTCTGGTGACTTCCTCCCTCCCCACTACTCCACTACTACACACACACACACACACACACACACACACACACACACACACACTACATATATCGGCTGTTTTAACAGGAGCTAGGAAGTGTTTTCTGGGTAAAAAAGAACCTTAGGGTACAGACCCATGGATATATCTGATACTTCTCTAGAAGGTCGCTGATAGAAACACGGTCTTATGGAAGAAACAGAGCCCCTGGGAGGGAAATCCCCATAAGGAATGAAGCGAGGACTGTTCAACAACCGTACCTACATCTTTGAGGCAAAGGGTGATTTCTGGATAAAACATGATGGCGAACAGTGGTAAGACCCTGCCACCCTGTGGATGTGAGTGCCCCCCAGCCCCTGCCCCAGACCGCTGAAACAACAACACTCAGCTCTAGAGCCCTCTGTGGGACCCTCACCCTAACCGGTCATGGCACTCGTTACTTTGCAAGACCTATGACATGGCGTTTCTGCTTATCATCTCAAGGCTCAGTGGAGTCCCAGCATCCCTGGCACCTATATAGCCCCTTGGACATAGGATGGGGGTGGGGGCGGTGGCGCGGAGCGACGCTGCTCTGAAACTGGGAGTGGGGGACGACAAAGTTAGGGACATCTGGCTTGGCTTAAAAACAGACCACATTTTTGCTTTTGTTTCCTTCTGCACAGCAAAGGAAACAGTCAACAAAACAAAGAGGCAACCCACGGAATGGGAGAAGATATTCGTAAATTACAGTACAGACGAAGGGCTGATACCCAGGATCTATAAAGAACTTCTCAAACTCAACCCACACAAAACAGATAATCATGTCAAAAAATGGGCAGAAGACATGAGCAGACACTTCTCCAAAGAAGACATACAAAGGCTAACAGACACATGAAAAAATGTTCATCATCATTAGCCCTCAGGGAGATTCAAATCAAAACCACATTGAAATACCACCTCACACCAGTTAGAATGGCCAAAATCAACAGGACAGGAGACAACAAGTGTTGGAGAGGATGTGGAGAAAGGGGAACCCTCTTACACTGTTGGTGGGAATGCAAGTTGGTGCAGCCACTTTGGAAAACACTGTGGAGATTCCTTAAGAAATTAAAAATAGAACTACCCTAGACCCTGCAATTGCACTTCTGGGTATTTACCCCAAAGATACAGATGTAGTGAAAAGAAGGACCATCTGTACCCCAGTGTTCATAGCAGCAATGACCACAGTCACAAAACTGTGGAAAGAACCAAGATGCCCTTCAATGGACGAATGGATAAAGAAGATATGGTCTAGGGGCACCTGGGTGGCTCAGTAGGTTAAGCCTCTGCCTTTGGCTCAGGTCATGATCTCAGGGTCCTGGGATCGAGCCTCACATCAGGCTCTCTGCTCAGGGGGGAGCCTGCTTCCCCTTTTCTCTCCGCCTGCCTCTCTGCCTACTTATGATCTCTGTCAAATAAATAAATAAAATCTTTTTTAAAAAAGATATGGTCCATATATATAATGGAGGATTATGCCTCTATCAGAAAGGATGAATACCTAACTTTGTATCAACATGGACAGGACTGGAAGAGATTATGCTGAGTGAAATAAGTCAAGCAGAAAGAGTCAGTTATCATATGGTTTCACTTACTTGTGGAGCATAACGAATAACACGGAGGACATTGGGAGTTGAAGAGGCGAAGTGAGTTGGGGGAAATCGGAGGGGGAGATGAACCATGAGAGACTGTGGACTCTGAGAAACAAACTGAGGGTTTTGGAGGGGAGGGGAGTGGGGGGTTGGGTGAGCCTGGTGGTGAGTATTATGGAGGGCACATATGGCATGGAGCACTGGGTGTGGTGCATAAACAATGAATTCTGGAACACTGAAAAGAAATTTAAAAAAATAAATAAAAATTAAAAAAAAATATATACCAGACCACATGTTTTGTCTCTAATCCTCTCAGAAAAAATAAGTAATTGAATGTATAAATAACAGAGCCTAAGTTAGTAAGTTGACTTTCTCTGCAAAACGTTGTTACACCTACCTCATGTCCCCAGGCTTCTTTAGGAATGTGAATTGCTGTTAGTAGTCTTTATGACTCTAAGTGTAGCAATAGAATACACAAGATAAGGACTCCAAAGATAGGGTCTGAATATCAGCATTGTTATTAATTAACCACATGACCTTGGGTTACTCACTAATCCCAGAAATTCTCAGCAGAAGTCTCTCCAGCATTCGAGGGTATTATTATCACCGGGAGGTGTGCCTTGAGTAATTAGCTTTCAATAATAGTCAAGTCCTGAGACTTGAAAGCAACTTAAAGTACATAAATTAGAGTGAATCCAAAGTAATGCCAATAATTCCATCATTCTGATTTACCTGCATTATTATGTGTTTCCTCAAAGGAGAGAGAAAGTGTTGGGGAAATTATAACCAGCATATCATGGGGACTGGGCATTCCATTGCCCGTTGAACTGATAAGGGGGTACACAGAGGAGCTTGAAGCCACGTGACAGATACGGCCATCTGACGTTAACTGATAGTATCTAAAATATCTTTTATATATGAAGATAAAAACACCAATGCCTGGGTGGCTCAGTGGGTAAAGCCTCTGCCTTTGGCTCAGGTCATGATCCCAGGGTCCTGGGATCGAGCCCCGCATAGGGCTCTCTGCTCGGCAGGTCTACTTCCCCCTCTCTTTCTCTGCCTGCCTCTCTGCCTACTTGTGATCTCTGTCAAATAAATAAATAAAATCTTAAAAAAACAAACAAACAAACAAACACCAATGCCTTATGAAAGAGAGAAAGTGAAATGTGCATGAAATTTCAAGAGTGCTCATAGACGTGGGGCTCCTTGGGGCTATGGACCCCAAGAACTCAGAGTTATATGTTCTTTGTCCTTGGCCAATATGGGTCTTGAGGTAGAAATTTCGTGAAACTCTTAAGCCATGTCTTTGTCAAACCAGACAGTTACCACCCCATCAGTAGGCGTTAGTTATAAAGATTATAGAAGTTATGTACCCATGAGTTATGATTCGACATTTGCTTCCATTTCTTTTGAAATTTCACCCCCCATGATAAATTTTTAATAACAAAACTGCAAGGAAAGACAAGAGAAGAAAAAGAAGGGCTTGGGTTTCTATATTGCACATGATTGAAAGGGGTCTTAGGAACATTTTTGTCTACGATACAACAGTCACCTTCCAAATAAAAGGCAGACAGAGTGAGAACACAAGAAAAATTATAAATGTTCTTCATGTTTATAATAAGATGCTGTCTCTATAAATTCTACCTTTTGTGATATTCAACAACAAAATAAGAATTATTTATATTTTCCTTTTCAATTTGCATGCTTACTGCTTTATTACATTTATCTATGGAATGGGAGTCTGGAAAAATTCAAGATTCATTTTTTTCCAAAATAAGTTCCCTTCAGGAAAATTTGATTGAGCACATTTTTTTTTCCCTTGTGCAGACCTCGAAGGCACAAAATAAGATTCATCATAATCCTTAGTTCAAGGTATGCTCTGCCAGATTTTATTCACTGAAGATGGCTGGAGTGGTCACTCCCTCTCACATGTTCAGGAACAATGTGACCTGGACACTCCTCCCATAGAGGGGGGAGCTGTCTGTCCTCTCCCCCTTGAAACTAGGCAGGACCTGTGACTCACTCATGACCATAGATTAGGCTAGGTCTTCTGCCTTGCTTGCTGGAACACTCAAGCTGGAACCTCGAGCTGCCATGCTGTAAGGAACTTCAAACTAGCCCATGGGGTGAGACCACATGGGGAAGTCCCAAGATTACAGACAGAGAGAGAGACCTCAACTGCACCAGCCCCCACCACTATCTGATTGCAAACACATGAGAGATCCCAAGCCAAAATCACCATAGAAACTGTGAAAGATAATTGCTGTTGTATCAAACTACTAAGTTTGGGGGTAATTTGTCCAATAACAATTTTAATGGCACATACACTATTGTCCCTGATCCATGAATGGTTCCATGGCTTGCTTGGGGGAGTCAAAATAATATAGTACTTATATGAGCCCTGACTGGCCATCTCTCTAGAGTTTCTCTTGCTAAAATCTTGTATTTTTAAACATTGATTTCATTATTCATGTATTTGCAAAATTTTTGTGAATGCAATGCCTATTTCTGCCTTGCTCCCTCCCTTGCCAAAAATGTTTATAGTACTATTTATTTACCCTAGAAATATGAGTTTCTTCTAAACTTGGCTATGGCCTTGACAGCGCATCATGCATGGGAACTCTACTCGTCTTTGCACCCCCATAGCTAAAAGATTAGAAATTCCTGACTCAATCTCTAGGAAGCTTCAGTTTCCTACATGTAAGATGGCGGATCTATCCTCACCCTGCCTGTCTCGTGGGTTTGCTGTGAACACCTATTTAGAAAATGCTGAAGAAAGCATTTATAAGTAGTAAGGATTTGTTATCATAAAGTGTATCTTTTTTCCACTTTCATGATGTATCTTTCATCATCCTGTCTCCTCGCTCATCTGGAAAGCACAGGCTTCAACCTCTTTCCCACTGTGTGAACTTGAAAAGTTTCTCTGTAAATGACCCATTGTCTATATGGCAGGCATTTGTACGTTTCTTAAGGGCAGTGACCAGGTCTTCTGTTCCTTTGATTTCCTTCACATTCGGGATGTAGTAATGCATTGGGTTTAATAATTTTTTCCCCCGCCCACGTGTCCCGAACTCTGGCCTGTCATTCCCACACAGACTGTAAAGCAGAACCTTGTATGGCTATGGCATGCCCAGCTCGGATCCCACTCTAGGAGGGGTCATTACTGAAAGACCGAGAGGGTCTCATTAGAAAGTGGCTTTGCCCTCAAGGCAGCGCCATGGCATGGCCCCCGAGGACAGCTTTAGAAAGATTCTGTAGTGCCAGTCCCTGAGATTTCTCGAACGAACATCCAGATGTCCATCTGCTGCACAGACACTGAGAGGGTTGTTTTTGATGATGTGATGTTCCTAATTTCTATTCACAGGTCACGTATGTTCCCGGTTTCCTTTGGGAATTAAAGCTGGGGTCTTGGGTGTGGAAATCTCCAAAGAGTTGGCGACAGAATTCCCGGTCTTCAAATCTCACATTCAGCTCAGCCCCTAATTGCCCACAGAACTTCTGTTTACCATGCAAGGAAAAGGGACCACATGAGCCTTTTTTACCTATAGGCTGAGACCTCCTTGCAGAAGACTGGCAATCTCGCCTTGGGGGATATTTCGCAGCTCATTATTTTTTCTCTCTAGGTACAGTAGCCTCACTTCTGCTCATTAGGCTCCTTTCACTACATCATTGCTTTTCTTTAATGTGGCTGGTCTATTAAATAGCCCTCACCTGGCAAAGCCCCCCAGTGTCCTGAATGTAGCTCTGCTCCCCCGCTTTCATGACTCAGTTTGGACGTTGCTTTAATAAGAGTGGCCCTGGCACCAGCATCCCACGTCTCCTTGGGCCACAGAGCCCCTCTGCAGCAATGGCCGGGGGGCGGGGGGAGTATCAGACAACTCAGAGGACATGCCACTTAGTGTTCAGAGGTTCCTGAAGGGTTTCACAGACACGGAATGAGGGACACCAGAGGAGCAGCTCTGAGCAGAAATATCGGCATCCCATTTATTCAGCGCTACCAAATATCAAAAGGCAATTGATTAAATATTGATCTGACAACGGCTTGAAAAGGAGCAGGTGCTTCTCACAGTCTGGCAAGAAAACAGGGTCAGGAACACTAAATGTGGGTACTGCAAAAGCATGTTTGCAAAATCTCCGTGTCTTCTTGCCATGATTAAAAGGCTTATTAGTCACGGGTGAAATCCTATAGAGGGAATGTGCTTTGGCGTCAGCTCCTATTAAGCTGCATGAAATTCATGTTTCTTCTTTAGTCAGAATCCCTCAAACTGACCCAACCGATGCAGTTCCCTTTGTGGTCAGATCAGCCGCTTTGGACTTTTTCTGAAGGTCACCCCTTGAACTGAAACAGATCTTAAAAGGCCAGTGTTCTAGTCTTTGTTTGTTTCCAAGTACAGAAATCCACTTGTGCTAGCTTGGGCAAGAAGGAAAACAGAAACGTGTGTGCATGCATGTCTAGGTGTGGGGGCGTGTGTATGTGTGCACACACACACGGATGTATGTATCACCGACCTGAAGCCGAGGAGTCTTCAGGAAACGACTCTCCTTCTCGTCTTTCCTCCCTCTCTGCCTCCTTCTCTAGGCTCTCACAGGCTCTCATTTTCACCTCTCTGCCCCTATGGGGGTTTTTCTTCTATTTCCCCACAGGCCAGAATCCTCTTAGCTCACCCGCCACTGGCTTGACTTTGGCTTTGGTTTGTCTCAGCACTGACTCCTGGGTGCCCCCCCACCCTCCCCCCGCCATCAATGGCATGTCACCATTGCTGCAGGCTGGATGGCAATCGTGAAATGGTTGTCATTGCCCCGGTCCACGCAATGCTGGTCATAGCTATTCACATCGTCATTGCGCCAGCTGAGATCTGTGCATTGTCAGTGTTATGCGTGCTAAATTGAACTGCTGCTTAAAATGTCTTCAGAAAGATTATACTATGATTTCTCATTGAGATGAAAAGGTATCGTGTACACAGAAAGGCGGGTAAACAGAGCGGTGGGGCATACATTTGATATTAGCAAAGCAAATATTCATTATTGGAGGAATGGTAGCAATTTCGTAATTTTTTTTTCAAAGCAACAACCAAGTGTTTACAAGACCCAAGGCAGGAAGACATCTACAAGTAGATGAAGCTGTGTTACATTGTGCTTCCCAGATACAAACAAAAGGACAGCCTATCTCCTGTCGAGTAATGCAATTGAAAGCAGGAGAAATTGCCAAATCCTTCAGAACAGACAAAAGAAATTTCAAAGCAGTGAGAGGCTGACGTGACCAATTCACACGTTGAGCAAGATCATTGTTAAGACAATGAATATCCATTTGTCCCAAACTGGCCAACTTCTAGCAACATTTGTTTCAACCAAGGGAAAAACAGTACCCTCCATTTGATCAAACAGTAAAGCACCAGAGTCAAAAGTTGCCAACTGGGTGTCAGTTTCTTGGAAGGAAATCCTGGATACAAGAGTAGAGCACACTGGGAAGAAAGGCCTTATCACTGATGTTTTGGGGGCACGGAGAAAAATCACCTGTGGAAAAGCACACGCATCAGCAAGTGTGAGTTGAAAAATATTTCAGGAGAGTTAGACTCAATGCAAAGAAGTTTTTAGGAACTTATTTCACTTGTGTATTACTCCGTGTGCGTACTTAGTACATCTGAAAGGCCCTTTCAATATGTATAAAATCACAAGTGGATGTGATTTTTTAAATGCATTATAACAGCTTAATTGGCAGCATTTTTTTTCTCCCTTAGCGACACATGATCCATCTTACAACTGATGTCAACTTAGATGCAGTGAAACACAGTAGGCCCAATAGAATGTGAGCAGAAGCTCTGGGTATAAATTTGGCCTCGCCTGCTTAAGAGGAGACACCAGGTCCCAGAATTCCCCTTTTTCTCCCAACCCCTGGCTGGAGAGGCAATGAGGCCACACTATCCAATATGGTAGCCGCTAATTAGCTTCACGTCATGATTTAAATTCAGATTTTATTTTATTTTTTTTTAAGATTTTATTTATTTGGCAGAGAGAGAGATCACAAGTGGGCAGAGAGGCAGGCAGAGAGAGAGGGAGAAGCAGGTTCCCCACTGAGCAGAGAGCCCGATGCAGAGCTCGATCCCAGGACGCTGAGACCATGACCTGAGCCGAAGGCAGAGGCTTAACCGCTGAGCCACCTAGGCACACCTAAATTCAGATTTTTATTAATTAAAATTCAAAATTCTGTTCCTTAGTGACACTAGCCACAATGTTAAGTATTCAGTAGCCACATGTGGCTAGGGGTTACTATATTGGACCTCAGAGATACTAATAGAAACTTTCTATCATCATTGAATATTCTATCGGAGAGCAGTGGACTAGAGGGACTTTGACTTTGGAAGCCATGCAATGACGATGGCAGAGCCATTCACGGTCAAGCACAACTGCTTGAAGCTGAGCGTCTCACTGACCTGGAACACTCATCTCTGACGGTTGAAAGAGAATGCGTGTCTTTGTTCTTCACACTACTTTATTGCTGGGTATTTTGGTATAGGAGTTCACTTTTCACACTAATTAATACCATTGGTTGACTCATTTATTCTCCCTTTCCCCCAATAGGTTCTACTGGGGCAGACTTATATTGTAATTTAGCACATGGTCTGACCTCTGATAGGCTCTTAAAAACATGTACTGGAGGATTTAATTAATAAATAGGAGCACATGGGAGGGACAGTTACAATTCAGAAGATTAGTGAAGGTTTCCTGAAGGAAGATGCATCTCAGGTAAGGCTTGAAGGATGAGTCAGAGGCATGAGGGATAAGGGCAGGAGGAAGAAGGTTCCAGATAGAGAGAAGCCCCAAGGGGAGAGAGTGTGGAGCTTTGGAGAGAGTGAAAACTCAACATGTTTGAGCTGAAGGGAGGTAGGTGGTGAGAGTCAAGCAGGGAAGAGATGGTGACAGGCTGTGTGAGCCAGGCCAAGATTTTATGTCATCCCAGAGGCAGTGAAAGAACCACCAAACTATGTTGATGCTTTCACTAAGCTATCTTAAAATTTTTCCAGTAAAACAAATGTTTGTACTTTTCTAGGAGCATTTGAGGGAGGGGATTCCCTGACGCTTGAGGTAAACCATTTCCATAGATCCTCGTGGAAGGTTCCCTTGAGTCTAACCTAAACCAAAGTATATTTCTTTTTTGGTCATGTGGGCCTAAGACATACTGCTTACCATTCCTTACGGTTTTTGCATATGGTAGGAAGCTCTTGGTGAATAGGTCAGAGCCCGGTGTTGTAAGTTCCCCACTCGGATGGCGGGCATTTTGCTACACGTGGTAGCTTGAATGAGGAGGGACCTGGCACAGCCATAGAGAGGGACAAGGGACAAGGGAATAATGGAAATGCATTCCGAGAGAGATAGCAAGACCATTGCACATCTTTTCTTCCTGGAAATAATGATTCCAGGTCCTATCACCCTCTTTTCTCAGTAACGGGGACAATCTAGGGTCTTTTCTTTGTGAGAACGATGATACATGGAAAACAGACAAACATTCTACATTAGCCTTTATCGATGAGGTGATTCTAACCACTCATCTATGGGCAAAGAGCCTGAATTATAACAGCTTCCTCCACGTAACTCTAACAGCTCTCTTGTGAGTTTTAGATCTTTACTTCTAACCTACTGTTCACATCTTCCTCTGTGAAAGTCACAAGCTCCTAGAATTCAACATGTCTCAACCCCTATTTATTATCACCCCCGTACCCTCCCCATAAATCTGTTCCTCCTCCTTATTGCCAACACCATCTTATCCACCTAAATCACAGATTCCCACACTTGATGATTGTCCTTGCCTCCTACCTTTTCTCAGACCACTCAGCCTCTCCACCACCAAGCTCAATCATGTCTGCCTCCCAAGCATCTCTGCCCACTATGCCATCCTGTCTTGCATTTCTCGTTGTTTCCAGAACCCATATCCTCATCATTTCCTGCATCTAGCCCCAAGTTCCTACAATCTGGAATGGCATGCCTAAAATCCACATCTAACCATGCCATTCCTCCGCTTAACATGTCTAAATTACTCCCTCCCACTTTGGAATGAAATCACATTCAAGAATGGAGTGTACAAGGCCCTTCACAACCTACTCCCTGCTTACCTCCCCAGTGTCATTTCCCACGCCTCCCCCAGATCTTCTCCTGCCACTTCTCCATCTACTGACAGGCACAGTCGTTCCTGCTCCTCTTTTTATAGTTGTTCTCTTTGACAGCCACGTGCTTTCACTTTCTTATGCACCTGGCAAAGTCTACCTGGCTTGTCAGGTTCAGTGTGGATAGCTTTTATCTAAGGCGGCCCCTTCTGATTTTTAGGTAGCCAGCCTCAGTACTTGCAATATCAAAGCTTCGCCGTAACACTTCAGACACCATGTGAGATTGCTTCTTACTTTGCATCTCTTCCTGACAACAGAAGGAATTTGTCAAAAGTAGGGCCCTAACTCATTCATCTGTAAGAGTACAGTGCCTACTATAGCACCTGACACATAATAAAGCACCCAGCAAATGTTTGTTGAGTGAATTATGAACCTAATCAAAGAGAAAATTAGTGAATTGGATGATAGTCTTGCATAATTTATAAGATACACTACAAAGAGTTAAAAGGATATAAAGAAAGAGCAGTTGAGAGACTGAGGGGGGCTCTAATATACATCTAATTGGGGTTCAAAATGAGGGAACATAATTACCCAGAATCATGCTGGTTAGAGAAGGCTAGGACTCAGATTCAGTCACACAAATTCTAAAGAGTATGAATAAAAACAAATCTAAACTCATATAAAACTTCAGAATATCAAGGGCAAAGAGAAAATGTCAAAAACTACAAGAATGAGAAGACAAATTTCTGTCAAAAGAAAAAGTACTAACAGCAAAAGATGATAGAAGACAATGGTGTCTTCCAATTACTAAAGAAAAATCATTGTCAACAAAGGTGTTAATTTTCAGCAAAAATAACATTTAAAGGTGAGGACAAATAAAGACATTTTCAAAAATAAAGACTCACAGATATTTACTAAGTAAACAATTAGAGGATATACTTTAATAAGCAGAAAAGTGAACCCAGAAAAAGTAGGCTACTAGAAACTATGATTAAGAAATATATATAGAATAATATAGAATAATAATTTTAATTAACCATTGACCAATAAAAAATAGAGCCATAAATTGTGTCTTTTTCTTTCAGAGGGAGAGGGAGAGAGGGAATCTTAAGCAGGCCCCACACCCAGCATGGAGCTAGACACAGGGCTTGATCTCAAGACCCCAAGATCACGACCTGAGCTGAAATCAAGAACTGGATGCTTAACCGACTGGGCCACCCAGGCACCCCCATAAATTGTCTTTTTAAACAGATGGGATTAATGTTCTAGACAAAATAACAAAGAAATTGAGGAGGCTAGTGGAGCTAGTTAAAGGTCGGAGTATGAGAACAGATATATTAAATAGCTTTAGACTTTGAAAAAAATTCATAATTAAATATGCATGTTTAGAATGTAAGAATAACTAGTAAAATTGGAGAGAAATATAACACACAGTTTCCAAACTGGCAATGAATAAAAAGGACAATTAATTTTTTTCCAGTCTATTAGACAGTTCGAAAGGAAAACAAGTGTGGTAAGCAGAAAACACAAAATAGGAATATAAAAATAATTTCAAATATATCAGTATTACAGAATATATGCAGCATGATTTCATTTATGCAATGTTTTAAAATTCGTAAGATAATTCCAAGTGTTGTTTTCAGATATATATCTGTGTTGTAAGTTATAATAGACAGTCATGTAAATGAATATCAATCTCTGGGGGAAGGAAGAAAGGAATGGTATAGAAGTAGGGTACACAGAGAACTTTCACTGCAGACTTTGTTCCTTTTTAAAAATTATGTGGTAAATATGACCAGAGCTTAATATTCCATAATCTGGGTAGTAGACACACAACTGTAGTTTTCTGAGCATTTGAAATACTAAAATAACTATATATAAATCTATACCAAATGCAACGTAGCCTCCACATTTCCAAATGAAAAGATCTTTTAGGAAGATTTCTTGATCACTTGGATGGCTCATTTTGTTGAGCGTCTGACTCTTGATTTTCGGCTGAGATCATCATCTTGAGGTTGTGAGATCATGCCCTGTGTTGGGCTTCATGCTGGGTGTGGAGCCTGTTTGGGATTCTCTCTCTCTCTGTCTGTCCCTCCCCCACTGCTCATGTGCTTTCTCTCGTTCTCTCTCTCTCGCTCTCTCTCTAAAAAAAGAATTTTTTTATCACCTTGAATACACAAACTTTCAAAGATACAGATGGAATAGTGAAAGGTTTACTTACATTATTTAATTTTCTAATAAAATTAGATATCCATATTTATAAACATGTTTTACATAAAAAGAAGTATTAATTGGAAACACTGTCCTTTTGCCTTGTGAAACAGTTGTTTTAAACTAATCATGCATCTTTGATGTCAGTGACTTTCTTAGAACACATTTAGGGATATGTTTGTGACATTGAACATAGGTTTTGAGGTCACATGTTATCCTCACTTCCCTCGAAGTTGAGATACAGTCCTCTTTGGTCTATGTTTAATGGGGTCACTGGAAATATCTGAGGCATTAAGTTTTCATCCCCATATTAGGATAGTTTTTTTTTTAATTCACCCTATAGCTTTATGTTTACCATCTCCAAAGGTGACCACTTACAAGTAATCCTTAAAAGGCTTGGTTACATCATGATCTAACTCTTGCAGTTGTGAAGCCATGTTCCCATGCATGGTCACATTTGCACTAAATTTATTTGCCTCATTTTTAACTCTATTCTGTAAGATGGTCATCCAAAATTAGTATTTTGGATGCAACTGAAATCATTTCTAGCTAATGTGTCTTGACCAAACAAGTATTTTGTTCATCAAATTAATATAATAAACTACAATAGGAGACACAGTGCAATGTCAATGGGAAACTGATTATCTTACACCTGGTACCACCTTACAAACAACTATTTCTGATACTTCAAATCCATGGGAATGTATAAATAATAAACTAAAACAAACACCTGCATACCCAACACACTGAATGGACTCATTTTCTGAGCAGTAATTTTAATTTCTGCGATAAGATAGCATAGACTCAATATTCCCTCTTTTTTCCTCAAAGTATGACTAAAACCCTGGAAATAATTCCACAGACAATGATAAAAGAACTCAGAATGTTGGGTAGAAGAAGACAGACTGGTTAGGGACCTCAGGACTTGAAGACCAATACTGTCATAAATCCCTGGGTTTTCATTTTTTTTTTTCCAGGAAAAGGGAATCTCATCAGGGACTTAACTGGGAGACACACCCAGGGACATGGCAGGCCAATCTACTCACAGCAGTGGTACCAGCAGAGCTCAGGATGCTGTCCCATCCCCTGTCCACATCCAACAAGAGCAGCAGGCTCAATCTGTCTACAGCACAGGCAAGAGTGGGTCCAGAGTGGACCCGTCTACTCCACCCCCACATAGACCAGCAACATTTAAACAGGTATCAATGGAGCTAGCATGCTCCATGTTTTCTATCTATCCACTCAGTGGCTGCAGGTGACCCAAGGTTAATGTCACTCAACCCTTCACCTAATGGTAAAGAATCATCCAAATCCATGGCTCCTGATCCTCCAATCAATGGCAGAAGGAAGCTCTAGTAGCCTCTTCACTCCCCCAGAAGCACCTACAAAAATAGGAAAATAGGACAGGAAGCCAAATGACACAGGTGGCCAGTGAACAGGCCAAGGGTAGTGTTTTCCCTCTCATAGGTCTAGAATCCCTCATATTCTACTTAAGAATACTGAGAGGCCCAGGGAAACACTGTTCATCCTCACAAATGGCACTAGCAGGGATCTAACAGAAGCTCAGGCAGAGCCACATAAATCAAACAGACCAGAATACCATTGCAAGGGCTCAGGAAACTAAATTGCCATTGGAACTGAGAGCTAAAAAAAGGTAGGACAGAATGTGCAAGCGAAACCAAAACAGGGCAAATGCCAGATACAATAAAAGATTCAAAGACAGAGTCTTCTAAAATAAAAATTAAAAGGTCGAAAATATAATTAAAAAATTACTCATCATTCTCATAACCAGGAAAATCACAACATGGATTAGAAAGATGACCAACTTGGGGCACCTGGATGGCTCAGTCATTTGGGCACCTGACTCTTGATTTCACCTCAGGTTGTAATATCAGGGTTGTGTCATCAGGCCCACATCAGGTTCTACATTCAGCATGGAGTCTGCTTGGGACTCTCCTTCTTCCTCTCCCTCTGTCCCTCTCCCCTCCCCACCCTGTAAAATAAATAAATAAAATCTTTAAAAAAGATAATCAACTGATACTAATAAGAAGATGAATCAGATTTTGGAATATGAGACATATTCTAAAGCAGTCACCATAAAATTGCTCCAACAAATAATTATGAATTCTCTTAAAACAAATAAAAAAATAAAACCACAGCAAGAAAGAGAAAATATTTTAAAAAATACTAAATGGAAATTATAGAACTGAAATATACAGTAGTAATTGAACAAAAAACTTACTTGATGGGCTCATGGTAGAGTGGAGATGACAGAAGACAGAATCAGTGAACTTAATAAAAGCTCAATAAAATTTACTCAATCTGACCAACACATTAACAATAGACTTAAAAAAAAAAAGAACAGAATTCCAAGAACAATATGGACAATAAAAAAAAAATCTTACATTTGTCTCATCAGAGTCTCAGAAGGAGAAAATAATGTGGGGTTGAAAATGTATTTGGTGAAATAATGGCTGAAAAATTCTCAAAGTGGAAGAAGACCTAACCCCACTAAGTAGACACAAAGAAATTCATGCAAAGACAAATAATAGCTAAACATAGGAAAACTCAAGATGAAGAAAACAATTTCTTTAACAACCAGGGGAAAATGACAAATGAACTGGAGGGAATAACAATTCCAAGGATAGCGGATTTCTCATCAGAAACAATGGTGGCCTAAAGAAGGGGCCCCATGTTTCAAGTGCAGAAGTATAACAACTGTCAACCATGAATTCTGTACCTGGTGAAACTATCTATTAGAAATGAAGGGGAAATAAAGACATTTCTTAGACAAGGAAAAACTGAGAGAATGTGCTGCTAGTAAACCTACATTTAAAGAATGGTTAAAGGGTCATGAAGCAAACCTCAATACAGAATATGTTCTGTGGGAACACATAAGGAATCACAGTAGATATCAGTAACAGAAAGACAAAAATAAAAGAACTGGAAATTAAACAGTACACTACTAAGCAACCCATGGGCCCAAAAGGAAGTCTCCAAAAGATTTAAAGACACAGTTGGTAGGATTCAGCTAAAGCGTTACTGAGAGGGAAATGTATAGCACTCAGTCTTTCCATTAAAAAAGAGGAAAGATCTCAAATCAATAATCCAAGTTCCTATTCCAAAAGGCTAGAAAAGGAAGAGCAAAGTAGAGCCAAAGCAGGCAGATGGAAGGAAATCATAAAAATAAGAGCAGACATAAATGAAACTGAAAACAGCAAAACAGAAAAAAAAAATCAATGAAACAAAAAGCTGGTTCTTTGGGAAAAAAAAAATCAATAGCGTTCCAGTGAAATGGGCATATAAATTGAGAGGGGACACAAATCACTAATACTGGGAACAAAATAGGGGATATTGCTATAGATTCTGTAGCCATTAAAAGGATAATAAAGGAATACAACAAACAACTTTACTCTCGTAGTCTGACCACTTAGAAGAAATAGACCAGTTTCTCAAAAACCCTGAACTAAAAAACTTCAGTGGAGATAAAATAGATACCATAACCATTAAAGAAATAGAATTTGTAATTTAAACTCCAAAAGAGATTCCATGGCCCCAGTGGATTTACTGGAGAATTTTACCAAACATTTAAATAAGATTAACATTAATTTTACCCAATATCTTCCAGAAAATAGAAGAGGCAGTAACACTTGCCAACTCTTATTATGAGGCATGTATTATATTGACCAAAACCAGGAAAAGACAGTACAAAAAAAGAAAACCACAGATCCAATATCTCTCAGGAATTTACAAACAAAAATCCTCAACAAAATATTACCCAACACAATCCAACAATGTATACAAATAATTCTTTTTTTAAAGATTTTATTTTATTTATTATTTTTTACTGGGGCAGAGGCACAGAGAGAGAGAGGGAGGGAAAGAATTTTAATGCCCAGTGTGGGACCCAATGGAGGGCTCAGTTTCACAACCCTGAGATCATGACCTGAGCCAAAAATCAAGAGTCAGACGCTTAACTGACTGAGCCACCCATGCGCCCCTATACGGTAAGTCTATACATCACGATGAATTGGGGATTTATTCCAAGAATGCAAAGGTGGTTCAACATTCAAAAATCATTCAATGTAATCCATCATATCAACAAGTTAAACAAGAAGAATCATTTGAACATATCAATGAAAATAGAAAAAAACACATTTGAAAATGCAGCATGCTTCATGATAAAAACTCACAGCAAATTAGAAACAGACAGAACTACCACAGCTTCATAAAGAGCACTTACAAGAAACCCACCAACATCGTACTTAATTGAGCAACTGGATGCATTGTCCTAAGAACAGGCACCAAATGAGGATGGATGGTCACTCTTACTACTCATACTGACCAGAGTACAGGAAGTTCTAGCCAGTGCCATAGGCAACAAAAAGAAGTAAAAGATACAGAGAGAAGAAACAGAGAAATAAAATTGTGCCAATTTTCAGACTGTCTATGTAAAAAATCCCAAGGAATCTATTTAAAAAACAGAACAAAACAAAACACCCAACATTCCAGAACCAAAAAGTGAGTTCCACAAGCTTATGGAACATAACACCAACACACAAAGATAACTGCATTTTATAGACTACTCATGAGCATGTGGAAACTAAAATTGAAAGACATGATAGAATTTACCTTCATGCCAGAGAAAGTGAAATATTTTGGTATATACTTAACAAAACATATCCAAGATTTGTATGCTGAAAATTATTTTTTAAAAACTGGTAAAAGAAGTCAAAGAAGATCTCTAATACATGGAGAGACATTCCATTAAAGGGATTAGAAGACTCAACATAGTTAGAATGTCAATTCCCTCCAATTTGATATATATATATGTTTAATGTAATTCCTATTAAAATCCCAGCAAGGTTGTTTGTGAACATGGACAAATTTATTCTAAAATGTATATGGAAAAGCAAAAGCCCTTGAATAGCCAAATAATCTAGAAAAAGAAGGAAGGAATCATTCTACCTAATACTAAGGTTTGTTACTTAGTTATAATAATCAAGGCAGTGGTATTGTTGGATAAGTAGACACATGGGTTAATGAAACAGAATAGACCAGAGATAACCCTCCACAAATATGTCCGATTAATGTTTGACAAAGGTGCAAAAGTAATTCAGTGGAGAAAAATGGCCTTTTTAACAAATACTGCCAGAGCAATTAGATATCTGTAAGGGGAAAAAAAAAAAAAAAGAAACTGAACCCAGACCTTATAAGTTACAGAAAAATTAACTAAAACTGGATCATGGGCTTAAATGTAAAACATAAAACTATGAAACATTTAGGGGAAGAAAAGATGAAAAATCTTGTGATCTCCAGCTAAGCAGAGATTTTAGACTTGACACCCAATGTGCAGTCAGTAAAAGAAAATTGGTGAATAGGACTTCACCAAAATTAAAAATGTTTGCTCTGCAAAACACCCTGTTAAGAGGATGAAAAGACAAGCTATGTACTAGAGAGAAATGTCTGCAAACCACGTATCTGATACAAAGGACAAGTATGTGGCATATATAAAGAACTTGCAAAACTCAACAGTAACAAAACCAAACAGTCCGATCAGAAAATGAGCCAAAGACATGAAGAGCTATTTCACTGCAGAGGATACGCAGATGGCATATAAGCACACGAAGAGATATTCAGCTTCATTAGCCATTAGGGAAAGGCAAAGAAAAAAAACCACAATGAAATATGATGACACACCTATCAGGACCGCTGAAATAAAGAAGAGTGACAATGTCAAATGCTGGCTAGGACTGCTGGTGAGAATGTAAAATGGTACGGTTACTCTGGAAAACAATTTGGTAGTTTCTTATCAAAGTAAACAGGCAACTACCATACAAGCCAACAATCACACCCCTGGGCAGAGGGCAGAATTTCTAAGGAAATGGAAACCTGACATTCACACAAACACCTGGGCATGAATATTTATAGTCGCTTTATACATCATAGCCAAAATGTGCAGATGAGCTAAATGTCCCTTAATAGGTAACTGGTTGAACAAACTCATACATCCATACTGTGGACTCTTGCTCAGCAATAAAACAGAATGAACTACTGATACATATAAAAACTAGAATCAAATTTGATGGAATTATGCCGAGTGGGGGAAAGAAAGCCAATCCCCAAAGTTATATACTATATGATTCCATTTATAGGAGATTTGGAAATGACAAGATTTTTGGAACAGAGGACAGAGTGGAGGTTGTCAGGGGCTAAGGACAGGGTAGAGCAGGAGGGAGTAAAGATAACAACGGGCGGCCCTGTGGTGACAGCACTGCTCTGTCTTGACTGTGTGCTATCTCCACACGCCCGCATGCGGGAGGCGACTGCGCAGGTCCAAGTACACACATGGGCAAATGAGTGCAAGTCCAACTGGGAAAACACAAAGACTGCCGGATGATATCATGTCAATATCCTGGCTGTGAGATTGCCCGGCAGTGTTCTGAGATGTTATCACTGGGGGAAACCGGATAAAAGGTACAGGGGAATCTTGCTGTATTATTTCTCACAACTGTGTGTGAATCTACGATTATCTCCAAATAAAAGTCAACAACCCTGCAAGTCAGAACTTCCTCCCTCCCCTTTCGCTCCCCCCCGCACCACCCCCAGCGAGTTGTTGAACATTTACCTGCACAGAATTGCTTGTCTTTGGAGAACGGACTTTGTGTTAGGCTTCTTCCCTGAGTGCCTCACAGGGAGACGAAGTTGGTGGCTGGAGACAGTGGCTTTACCATCCTTGACTTCAGGTTTCCTCCTCTGTAAAATGGAGACAGGATTAGAGTGAAGGAAAATGAATGATTACGCAGAACCTTCTTTTACCTACATTACCTTCCCTTATCCTCTCGGCTAGCCCAGTGAGCCAGGCATTAGGAATGTCCAAGTTTCAGATGATGAGACAGGCTGAGGAACATGCCTATCATAGAAGATGGCCAGGTTGGAGTCCACAGTCCAGGCATGTTTGGTTACTTATGGCTGTCTGGGAGCTTATCCACTCTCTGACCCTAAACCATACAAGGCGACGTCTCCCAGTGGAAAGTGAGCTAGGCAGAGAACGCCTGAGCCTCTAAGTGTGAGTTGTGGAGTGGGGAGGAGGGCTAGGGGGGACGCAGCCTGCTCCTACCAGGTAGATACAGTTGCATCAGGAGCCACAGACCTCACTGGGCCAGCATCTCTCCACTGTGGAGCTAGAAGAGAGAGCTACTCGTTTCCCCCTGGCTGGTTGTCTGTTCCCTACCGCTGCCTGCGGTATGTAGACAAAGCAACCCCAAAGGCCCAGCACTCTCTGCTTAGAGACCAGGCAGGGGATCAAGGTCAGCAGCTGAGAGCCATGGGGACATGGGTATGTACAACCCCGGAGGACACCGGGGTGGGGTTGGGGGGGATAACCCTGGCCCTGGGGCCAGGCCCAGCCCATGAAGAAAAGAAGGAAATATCTACTTAGGTTGGAGATCACATTGCCCAACAGAGGCTTACCTTCCAACCGTTGGCGATCTCCTTGGTGCTTTCCTCACAAACTCTAGAGAATGGACAAAGGCAAGGCAGTTCAGTGGTTAGAGACTGGGCTGGAGGTCAGGAGAGGTAGATTTCAGCCAGCCCTGCAACTTCCTCCAAGTCTTTGGATCAGTCATGCTCCCCCCTTCTGGGATTCCGTGTCCTCGCCCATAAAATGAAGGGGTTCGGATCTGGTGGTCCCCAAGGCCTCTCCAGGTCCTGCCAGTCCTCATATCCGAGGTTAGCTCCAGGGCCTGCACACAGGGCCCGCCTGATTCCACCACAGCTCACAAACATGATTGGAACAGAAGCCCTAGTCCGATTTCATTTTTCTTCCAAGGCTGTTTATTGCCTAACAAAATGTACTTAGTGGTAAATTCGTGACCATGATGTTAAGTGTAGGCTACAAAGCCAGAGACCAAAAAAATATTAAAAATAAAATAGTGAGGGGGAGGGGTGGGGAGTACAGAGCCGGAAGAGGGAGGGCCATCCAGAGGGTCGGGAAACCTTGGATTCACGGGAGCGGCTCATACACACGGGCACTATTCCTTATTTATTCACATCCTCTGCCCTGTCTGGGTTCCGCGTGGTCTCCACTTCTTGTTAGCTTTTCAGCTGCACACCAGGCCCCAGCTGGCAGTGGCTAATTGCAATCAGCAGGTGAGAAATGTAGGTTCTCCGAAAAGGAATTATCTCCAGCGCTGGGAACCATTCTGGGAAATGTAACAGACCTGGGAAGAGAGGGGGAGATGTTTAAAACCTGAACTTCTGTGAAAAGCATTAATTGAAAAAGACAGAACCGCGCACCAGGAACCCATGACTCGCTCGCCTGAAAATATAATGAAGCGACTTCATGTGGAAGGAAAGATGGGGGAGCATTTCCATTTCTGCAAAAGCAGCTCTTGCCTCGTGCACACAGGCCCTGCCTGGCCTCTTTTCCCAGGAGAGCCAGAGAGCACAAAGGTTTGTTCTGGGGGGGTTCGTCTTTATCTTTACATTTTTCTGCATCAGTAAAACCACAATGCCAAGCTAAGGACTTTTTATTTATTTATTTATTTATTTATTTATTTATCCATTCATTCATTCATTCATTCATTCATTTAGTTATTTTTAGAGAAAGATGTAAGGCAATCTACTGTGAAGTGGAATGACTTGAGAAAGCAAGCTCAAAATCAGGGCGCGATCTTGAGCTCGCTCAAGTCTCGTGCCAAGGGAGGTGTTGGGGGGACCGGAGGTGGGTACAGCCAGAGACTGACCCTAGAAGGTTGTCCCGCTCCTTGGGGAAGCAAGCAAGCCTCAAGGCAAGGAGCAAAGTCCTGGAGTGGACTGTGATCTCCGCCCAGGCTGCTGGCCGTGGGTCCCATTGCAAGCACCTGGGGACACGAGAAAGGCCCTCTAAGCACCTACCTGCTCTCCTAGAGAATCGGCTTCTCTCTGTGCGTTATCAGGAAAGGGAATGAAAAGCGTACCAAAGGGGTGATTTGAATTTCATTTTCTCAATATGTGCCCCCGTGGGGAAAGCTGCGTGGTGTCGCATGCTGATTCAAGGAAAACGGTCTCTCTGCTCGCTGAGGTTGAAGGCTCGTCGTGGGTAGCTCGCCTTGCACCAGGCAGTGGGGGCACCCCGAGCACAGACTGGGGGTATCCCACAGCCAGGGCCTGGTCTGGCCACCTTTACAGACAGCTCCCCCCACCCACAGCTCCTGCGGCCCGCTGGGTTCCGTGTTAGAGGAGGGAGTGAATTGCGCTGCGACCTTCCCCAGATTTGGTAGAAGGCAAGGGCTAAGATGTGGCATAAAACACAAAAGCCTCGCTCCCCTGAATAAATGTTGACAGGGCTTTGTGGGGGGGAGGGTAGGTTAGGCTCTGGGGCCTGGCTCTGAAGGAACCACAGTTCTTGGTGGAAGGTCAGGCTAAGGACAGCTACGCCAGGGCAGGGGCAGGCACGGGGGCGGGGGGCAGGCAGCTAGGGGATTTTATCCACCTACAGGAGCCCCTCCCACAGTGCCCAGCCACTCCAGGGGCCCAAGGAATGTTAGAGGAGAGATTCAAGTCTCCAGGGGAGGAGATAAAGAGGCCTCTAGAACTTTGGCCTCGGAGCCAAACCCCAGGCTTTGTGATCAAAAGACAAATAAACAGCCATTCCCACAGGGTCTCTCAAACCTGCTGAGCGGCACAAATGTTTCCTCCTTATAAACAAGCTTACCTGAAGAAGGGGAAGAAAACCAGACCCTGAAATCCCACAGTTTTTGGCAGACCCCTTAGGAGAAACGCCTGCCGGCAGCTTATCAAGTGCCTTTCTCACATCGCTCTGAAATAAGATGTCAAAGTTTGAACATAAACCATGAACAAACAAAATCAGTCCCGTTCTTCATGCCGGCTTCCCCATCCTGACACAGGGAAGGTTGAAACAGAGCTGCAGAATTCAAAGCCACTGGAATGAACTGAGAGAGGCCAGTGGGTGGCGGAGGTAAGCAGGGAGAGGTGGCCTCCTTTCAATGAAAGCAGGCCCTGTTCCGCTGATCTGCACAGGCCTAGGGGGCCCTCTTCCCACAGATACCCATGGAGTTCTTTCCAGAGGTGTTACTGGCCAAGACGAATGCCCTAAGGAGCACCCACTATGAACCACCATTTGGGATAGGCCAATGTCCACACAGAGCAGGTCTCTGTTCCGAAGCTTCCATTCTTATTAGTAAATTAAACAGCATGTTAGTAGGGGATATGTGCCAGATCAAGAACCTATCCAGGAGAGGAGCTCCTGGGTGGCCCAGTTGGTGAAGCATTCAACTTTTGATTGCAGCTCAGGTCATGGTCTCCGGGTCGTGAGATTGAATGACACGTCAGGATCCGTTCTCAGTGGGGAGTCTGCTTGAGAGTCTCTGTCTCCCTGAGATTCTCTGTCTCCCTCTTCCTTTGCCTGCCCCCCGCATAAATAAACAAATAAATAAAATATTTAAAAAGAGAGAAACAATACATCCAGGAGACGGGTGGAGAATGGAGGAGGCGACTTTTGAGCAAAGATGAAGGAGTGAGCCCCTCTAGGAGACACTCTGAGGGAAGAAGGACCCAAGTAGAGGGCTCCTTCTAAGTAAGTGCCAATGACCTGAGCTCAAAGCAGGCCTGGCAGAGGCCCAGGGCACCGTGGGAGCCACTGGAGCTGAAATGGAAACACGAAGGCTGTCGCTGCAGATTCTGAGCGCGGTAGAGAGTCACCGAACATCATAGCCAGTGCCCAGGTTACCTCATCAGCCTGTTCTGCTGCGCTGGCCTCTTTAGAGCCGCCTCTAGGGGCCTATACTCCCTGATTCTCTATCAGCTACCACCTAGTCCCTGAGAGGGTCCTGATTAGTTACTAACTAAAGGGGAAGCCCCACCCCCAACTTCCTGGACAGACGTCATAGCTCCCAATGCTTCAACTCGCAGATGGAGGCATCCTGGAGACAGACGTGTAGGAAGAGGGAGGCTGATCTGGAAGTGTCCCTCTCCGCTCCCCATCCCCAGGTCCCTACAAAAGCTGTCACCATACACTGAATGATTCAATAAAAGTTTGGCTGACCCTTCCCCACAGAAAGCATGGAGATGAGACTTGGTTGTGTCCTAGACTCATCTGATTTGGTCTGAGTCTCTGACGCAAGCACCCAGGATTGATTTAGGGTCTACCATGCTGACAGACTCTGGCCTGGATCAGAGAGGGATGCAAGCAGGGTCTAGCTTCTACTGGGAAGCTGCAGCTCAGGGCTAGCCCAAGCACTTTGAAGACAAATTCTTGGCTCAATGCCCCGAGGATTTCCTTGCTCAGAACCTCCCTGTTTGCTTTTCAGCATTTAGCAACACAGGCATTGCAACACCCACACAGAGCCTCGAAGTGGGGTGACCTTGGAAACAAGGAGCTCGTTCTGGAAGCCCAGGGACCTGGGTTCTGCAGCAAGGCTATGTGACTGGATGTTGCAGTTCGGCCAGAAGTGGGTCAGAAGGGCCACAGCTGTGGAGTAAGTGCCCTGTGATAGGGCAGAACGTTCCACAGCTGGGGACCTGTTGAGCAGTCTGTAGGTCCGCAGTGTGGACCCTGAAAACAGCAGCACAGGCAGTCAGGAGGGAGAGATGGACGTGAAGTGGAGGAAGGCAAGGACAAACTGGAGGCCAGCTGGACAGAAGGGAGCCTTCCCAGTTTCTCACAGCCTCCAACTTCATAGATGCAGGTGACCTACAGGCCAGGTGGGGGGTCTTCCAGCACGCACACCCAGTGGCCCCGGCACTCAGAGAAGCCCAGGGAGGGTGGCCAGCGGCTGCGGGCCCGCTGCCACCCACACCAATGATGTGAGAAGGCGGATGGGTGACATGTGTGAGCTGGGACCGTGCCTGTACTGCTAGGATGGTCGGACCACAGAAACTTCACACAAGTTTCTCTTTGGGCCACCCCTGACCATGGAGGGTAAAGGCGAGAATTCTGTGAAACATAGTTCCCGTTTAGCGACTATGGTAAACCCACCACTGTGACTTTGACCTCAGGCCTCAGCTTCCTCACCCCTGACATCTAGTTGTTGGCCTGAAGGAAACTGTTGGGAGCATCCATGTTACAGTAACAATTCCATTTTCCCCCTCACTGGCAAGCCAGCAAGGGCAGCACATCCCACCAGGTCAACTTGCATCACACAAGGAGGTGCCAGGACAGCCCAGATGCTATTGCAACGTTGGGAGGCCCCACTGGCTAGACTGAGTCCAGAGTCTCAGCCTTAATCCTCAGAGGAACTCCACATTCCATGGGCACACACACTGCCTCATTTCCCACCTTATCGTAGGTCTGTAGGAGTGAGACATTATCATCTGTCTTCCCTGGTAGTAAAATTCAGATCCAGCATGTGGCTGGACTGATGCCAGTCACCTGCTGAGGCGGGGGCAGCAGGTGATGAAGCCCATGCTCCATCCCTAGCACTCAGGCTGAGAAGTCCCAGAAGGCTGCAGGGAGATTTTTAGGCTGCACACCGTTCAATTAACAATCCAGACCCAAACATGTTCTCTAGGAGTTCAGCTTCCAGGTGATTCCAGAAAACTCTAACACAACCTAATGAATATTTTTCTCAGCAAATAAGGTGAGCACTGTGATCCACGAAGAGCTTTCGACAAAATACGCTTTTTGTAGACTCCGTTCTTAGGTACTGCAGGGGGTGGGAGGAGACAAAGAGGTAGAAATGCAGAATGGAAATGGAAAAAAATTATATTGTATAGAGAGTCTCATTTATGACCAAAGAAAAGAAGAGGCGTAAAAATGTGGCCGTTCAAGAGAAGGGAGGCTGGATGGATCTTCTTTGAAATTCCATGAGTTTAGGAGATCATCAATAAATCTAAAACTAGAGGTTCCTATCTCAGCACATGCAAGGTGCAAAGAAAGGAAGGAAAAGAAAATGCCAGAAGGAATACCTGAGTTCAGAGTACCTCATGAAAGAAATAACTTTTATTTATTATGGGGCAGAGTGGGTACAACACTGAATGAGACTATGGTCCTGAAGTTACACCCTCTAGACTTGCTCCTTGTGTGATGTCTGTCTGCTGGGGGAGGAAAAGTCACTTTCCCTCTACCCTTCTAGGTTCTTGGCTCAGACAGCACCCCCCCCCCCCCCATATAAAAGACTAACAGGAAAAAAACAAACAGATGTTTAATGATACCTTCCATGTACATGAAAGACACCCAGGAAAATAGACTAGCTCCAAACTGGCCCAAGCCACCCCCTTAAATACCATCTCCAGCTAAAGGCCAGAGAAGACATCGGGAGAGGAGAGGCTGGTTCTGGGAGGTTTCCAGGCAAAGCACAGTAATCAAGACTAAAGGTGTTATGCAGATTTAGGTCATTGCCTTCTCCAATGATCAGAGTTTCTAGAGACTGAGTCATCCTGGTACAGAGAGGGAGACACCCTTAGAGAAGGAGAGCTCCCTTATACATGTAATTTTCTCTTACAAAATGGTAATTTGTGCTCCGTTTTCAGAGTTTTTCCCAAGTCTGCTGTTCCTTAAAAATAATCAGCCTAAAATCATCTTTATGCCAAAGAGACATATTTTGGGGTGACAAATTCTGCTGAAGTATATGTATGTCTCGCCTAGAGCAAGGTGGTTCAGACCACAGCCAGGAAGCATCCAAGGTGCAAAAGCCAGCCAGCAGGAGGCGCCGGCACAGCTATAAGGGTCTGACCTACGGAAGAAGAGACACTGAAGACTTAAAAGTGGGAAAGGACTTATGTCCATACAAAAACTGGCATGTAGATGTTTACAGTAGCTTTATTCATGATTGCCCAAGCTTGGAAACAAACAAGATGTCTTCAGTAGGTGAATGGGTCAATCAACTGTGGTAATCCAGACAATGCAATATGATTTAGCACTAACAAGAAATGAGCTATCAAGCCATGAAAAGATAAAGAGGAACCTCAAATGCATGTTACTAAGTAAAAGAACCCAATCTAAAAAGGTTACATACGATTCCAACTATACGACATTCTAGAAAAGGCAGAACTCTGGAAATAGCAAAAAGATGAGTGGTTGTGGGCAGCTGGGGAGATAGGGGAGGGAAGCACAAGTGAAGCCCAGAAGATTTTTAGGACAGTGAAAATAGTCTGTATGATATTATAATGGTGGATACACATCACTACATTTGTCTAAACCCACAGAATGTTCAATGGTAAGGGTCAACCCTAACATAACTTATGGACTCTGGATGATAATGATGTACCAGTAATAGGTTCATCAACTTTTAAAAATGTACACTCCAGGGGCGCCTGGGTGGCTCAGTGGTTTGGGCTGCTGCCTTCGGCTCGGGTCATGATCTCAGGGTCCTGGGATCGAGCCCCGCATCGGGCTCTCTGCTCCGCAGGAAGCCTGCTTCCCTCTCTCTCTCTCTCTCTCTCTCTGCCTGCCTCTCTGCCTACTTGTGATCTCTGTCTGTCAAATAAATAAATAAAATCTTAAAAAAAAATGTACACTTCAGTGGGGATGCTGATAACGGGGAAGTTATGCATGTATTGGGGGCAGGGGTTATCTGGGAAATCTCCATACCTTCTTCTCCATTTTACTGTGACTCTAAAACCTAGAGGACAACACAGACAGCACCCTCTCTGACCTTGGCCACAGCGACTTCTTGCTAGACCTTTCTCCAAAGGCAAGAAGAGAAACAAGAGCAAAAATGAACTATTAGGACTTCATCATGATAAAACACTTCTGCACAGTGAAGGAAACAGTCAAAAAAACTAAAAGGCAATCTACGGAATGGGAGAAGATATTGCAAATGACTTACCATTTAAAGAGCTAGTATCCAAAATCTATAAAGAACTTATCAAACTCAATGCCCAAAACAACAACAACAACAACAAAAACAGTCAAGAAATGGGCAGAAGATATGAACAGACATTTCTCCAAAGAAGACAACCAAATGGCCAATAGAAACATGAAAAAATACTCACCATCACTCGGTATCAGGGATATACAAATCAAAACCACTGTGGGCTATCACCTCACACCAGTCAGAATGGCTAAAATTAACAAGTTAGGAAACAACAGATGTTGGCATGGATTTGGAGAAAGGGGAACCCTCTTACACTATTGGTGGGAATGCAAACTGGTACATCCACTCTGGAAAACCGTATGGAGGTTCCTCAATAAGTTGACAATAGAGCTACCCTACAATCCAGCACTCACACTACTGGGTATTTATCCAAAGGATACAAACATAGTGATCTGAAGGGGCAAATGCACCCCAAAGTTTATAGCAGCAATGTTCACAATAACCAAAATATGGCAAGAGCCCAGATGTCCATTGAGAGAAAAATGGATAAAGAAGATGTGGTATATATATGCAATGGAATACTGGTTGGCCAACAAAAAGAATGAAATCTTGCCATTTGCAGTGCTGTGGATGGAGCTAGAGGGTATTATGCTAAGTGAAATAAGTCAGTCAGAGAAAGACAAATACTGTATGATTTCACTCCTATGTGGAATTTAAGAAACAAAACAGATGAATAAAGGGAAAGGGAAGGAAACATAAAACAAGACAAAAACAGAGAGGGAGGCAAACCATAAGAGACTCAATCTCAGGAAACACTGAGGGTTGCTGGAGGGGAGGGGGTTGAGGGGATGGGGTCACTGGGTGATGGATATTAAGGAGAGCACTTGAAGGAATGAGCACTGAGTGTTATATACAATTGATGAATCACTCAATTCTACCCCTGAAATTAATAATACACTATAAGTTAACTCAACTGAATTTAAATAAGAAATAAAACATTTTTGAAAACTGCTCTAAAAAATTAGAGTTTTTTTAAAAAGTGGGAGAGGAAACTGAATCTGAGGTTCCTTAATGTTCAGCATATCAAAAATGAAAGTTTAAAAATGAAATTGTACTTTGGTTAGTGAACCACAACATTCTTCCTGAATCCTCTTGACAGTTCAGTGCAAACATGGCCCAGGTCTCCCATATTCTGCAGACATAAAAGTTATGCCCAGGACTCTCTAGAGGCAAGAATGATCTAAATTGGAATTTAACTTGTAATACCTTTGTCTAGTGCAGGGGTTGGCAAACTTTTCTGTAAAGGGCCAGATAGTAAATATTTTAGGCTTTGCAGGCCATACGATCTTTACTTCAATTACTATTCTGCTGCTGTAGCGTGGCTTTGTCCAATAAACTTTATTTACAAAAACAGGCACAAGCTGGACTTGTCCTGTGGGCTGTAATTTGCTGGTCTAGTACATTCCTAGAAAGTTGGGCTTGCCTATGCTCAAAGTATGGGCAAAGTGAGTGTTGAAATTATGTGTTACATATAAATTACATGTGTTCTAACACAGAGAAGGAGGAATTAAGGAAAACAGTGATACAAGAGAAGAAAGGAAGTTCATAAGCCAGGGGGAGAAGAATGTATACACAAGCCATGAGGAAGAGGAGGCAAAGCGTGTCTTGGTGGGAGCAGCGCACACTCGGAGGCACACAAGACAGAGAACACGAGATCAGAGCTCAATGGGCTCTGATTCCAGGCCGTTGTCTGCCCTTCTGTCATTCTGTCCAGTCCCCAGACCCTCACAGTCCAGATCCAGGCAGGAAAGGAAAGCACAGAAGACTGTGGTGAGTGAGCAGAGGTGGGGATGATGGCCACGCTGGCGGTATCTCCCCGTGAGGACAGATTCCTATCTTCTTCCAACAACACATTATGCCAAAAACATAGCTAAACTTGAGCTTAAATAAACAATTTAATCAGCAGCCCAGTTTCCTTTTATCACCCAATCTCCCGGCTAGACGGACTAATTATTTTCCATCTCCTAACCGCTGGACTGTTAAGTATCATCTGAAGCAAACAGAATACCAGGCATTGCCGAATGCTGTCACAGCCCAGGCCCTGCACTAACGTGATTCCCATGGTGGCTGCGTTTTTAAAGACCCTGCAACTAAATAAACATGGCTTTTGGAATGACTGCTTGCAGAAGTACTTTGTTGTGTGGGAGGCAGGGAAGGCTTTTTCATCAGAAAATGTGGCCAGTGTTCATTAGCAAAGAAAACAAGATACAGGTCAGATTGTAAGCACAGCCATCACCATGTTGGAGAGGGGAGCTATTTTTAGACGGTTCCCGATGAGCACGCATATCGAACTCTCTCAGCCTTACTTCCCCACCTTTAAAATGGAGCTTGTGAGGTTTACCATGGGGAGGTATTCTGCAGAATAAATCAGATAGTGTAGCTGACCCAGCTCTCAGCCTATAGTGGGTGCTTTCTAAACAGGAGGTCACCTGATATTATCAATGACTGATATCTGTAACACAATTCTGGCACAAAGAAGATCACACCAATCCTGAGGGGAGAATTGCAGTCCTGAAAGAAGATGTTTTCCTTGCTCTTTATCAACCTTCCCATGGTCTGTGCCTTCTACAGAGCAACTTCCCTGAAATGCCACCCCTTGGCTGCCATCCCAGCTCAGAGGCCCTGTGGAATTACGGAAGTAGATAGGATTCAGGATAAGTGGAGACTTAAAGCCTTCTGGGTAATGAGACAATGCCATCCACTGAATCACATGTTTCTTTTGGCAGGTGTACAGAGGGAACACCCTTCCTGTCGCTGTAGCCCTTCCCAAATCAATGGCCTCTCCTGGCCTGGGCTCCAGCCTCCCTGTAGGCTGACGTCCCTCACATGCCATCCCACCCATGTGGCTGGCAGGGAGGGGAATGACTTCCCTCCCAACCAAGACCTTTTCTGGTCCCAGCATCACCAGGTGTCCATCCCTGCAGCCCCTCCGCAGGCTCATCAGGACTCACAGGAACTCTGGAAGCTGCCTCCCAGCTGGTCCCTGTGACCTTAACCTTGGCCCCCTCCATTCCATCTTCTGCCTGTGGCCAGGAGGCTTGCTCCAAAGCCCCAGATCTGCTCCTGGCACTGCCCTGCCGAACAGCCAGGACACGA
>NC_081575.1:90090761-90105121 GCF_022355385.1 Mustela nigripes
ACAGGATCTAGAAGGCTTTTCCCAACCTGGCGCCAGCCGACTCCAGGCTGCTTCACCTTCAGGCCCTGCACTCTTGCCATTCTCTCTGCTGTGCGTGCCCACCTCCACCCCTTCCTGAGCTTGTCCAACTTCTGCTTGACCTTCAGCCTCTAGCTCGAGTGTGACGCTTTTTCTGACAGCCCCATGTCAGACAAGCACCAACAGTCCCCTCTTCTGTATTCCTGTAGTGACTTGTTTGATCCTCCCTTCTGGTACTTTCCAAATGTTAGTATAACTAGTCATAGATGGTTTGCGTTTGGCTGTAGCCTCGATAAGGGCATAAGCTATAACTTACTCATTTTGGTCTTTCTAACACTCGACCCTGTACCTGACATGGGGTAGTCAGTGCGCTTGGTTACTAGAACAGAACATATTCAAAGAACAAATGCTGTGAGTTTGGCAGGGCAGGAGTGGCTGGTGCAGGCAAGACACAAGAAATCCAGAGGCACCACTAAGGGATTCTATTATATTTCTTCATTAATGGTTTTTAAATTTTTCTTAGGATCGCCTTTGGAGAATTAGCCAAACTTTACTGCTACTTGCTCCCTCTTCCACCAGATCGATAACCCTCTCTATTCTCCGAGCTGTTGGTCATCCTGTATTTTATGATTTTAAACCTGAGGTATAACCCATCCCTTGACCATGGTTTGCTCAGCATCCACAAAGCTCAGGAGGCTCTGTCTTTTCAGCCTCTGCCTTGCCAGCCCTTGCTACCCTCCATCATCTGCAAAAGCTTTATTAGCAATAGTTTGCATAGGTGAAGTCAAGAGACTCCCCATCTCACGGCAAGGATTTTCTAGGGGCTCCCAAGGACAGCATCCCTCATAACCCCTTTGCTATTTCTTGCCCTGAAGCTCAAGGGTAAGTGCCACGTTCCGTGGCAAGGGACGTAAGCTCTTCCACATCTTGACTTCCACCCCTACCTTCTCAACTCATCACTGCCACCCTCCTCTGGTTGAGACCACCTTGGGCTTTGCTGCTGTTCTGGAAGCAGACCAGGCTCTGTGGTACTGTGTGGCTCTCCAACATACTGTTCCTGGAATGCTTTCCCCTTCTTCCTCCATCTGGTGAACTTCTAGTCATCCTTCGAGGTCCATTTCGGCTCTCACCTCTTCAGGCGCAGAGACATCTTTTCCACCAGTACTCTTCCCCCTCCTACATGGGAAAGCACTAGAAGTGGGCTTTCACGATGGGATTATCCCTACCTCTGGTTTTTTTTTTTTTCATCTTTCTAATTTAATTTAATTTCTGGATATCAAGGGCAATCACTGCATGACTTATAATTACTGGTGAATGACTTACTCTCATCATTGGCTCATGCATACTCCATAAGCACTAGCAAAGCTATTACCCAAAAGCAAAGCCAGGCAAGACTGTGACCATAGCCTACACAACATCCCCCACCCCTCATTAACCTATGACCTTGACTCCCTGTTTGACAAGGTTTATCATACTTTCAAATCATATATTCATCATCCTAATTCTTTCCTTTTTATATTTTGCTTTATATATTTTATATATATTATATACGTTATATATTTACTTTATATATTTTACTGCAGCTATGTACATTCTTTTAAAATTAAAACCCCTTATTTTGGTTGTTTCTAACGTCAACAAAAAAGAACATTCTGCACATAATCTTTTGGAGCATTCCCCACCCTGCCAGATTTTGCATGGCTAAGATGTATCCCTATTTTCCTATGTCACTGTCACTCAGTCTCCTGTGTAATTTTCCACAGTGTGCCTATGCCACAATTTATTCCTCTGCTCACCTTTTAGTGGGCATTTGGCTTGGGGTGGCATTGCCGGATTTAGCAAGTAAAAAATACAGGGCACCCAGTTAAATTTGATTTTAAGACCATTTTTTTAAGGATAAGTAGGTCCATGGAACATTTGAGACATCTTTATTACCAAAAAAGTATTCACTGCTTGTCTGAAATTCAAATTTAACCGGCCATCCTCTGTTTTATCTGACAGCCTTAGTCTGGAAACAAAGCTGCTGTGAACATGTCTATATGTGTCTTCCACTGGACAGGCTAAGATTTCCCTTGGGTCTATACCTAGGTGTGTGAATCCCAACTCAGGACCTTAACACCAAACCGTGTTCTTAAATGGCAGCTCTTGACTCTTGAGCCCCATCTCCCATTTTAAGACTATGAAAAGCATCAGAGTGGGGAGGAGAGGCTTACATGTGAGGACACTGGTGAAGAGCCATAGCTCCACAGTGAATGCCCTCTTCTCTTCCTTTTAATGCAGGGATTGTGGTGTCACTCTTTAACCCCAGGCCTGGTGAGGGTCTTCAAGATGTTTTGCAGTATGTTGCCTGCAGCTGGGAGCCCCAGAGCAGCTCACCTATGACCCCGAAAGCTAAAGCAGACCGTGGGCTGGGTTTTGCTTTCAGACCATGCCTCCAGAGGCCATTTGGGTGGGTGGGGGGACAGAAGGGCCATTAGGTGCTTTCATGGCCAAGTCAGTAGAGACTACTGCCTTGGGGTGACTCTGGTCTCCCAGAATATATTGGAACAGGAGATACAGGAGTGTGACCCACAGACTCGAAGAAGCTGCAGAAGAAAGAGAGCTGATGTGGCGCCAACTCGGGCCCTGAGTCATAGGACAAGATAATCCCAGCTGGAAGAGGCTAAGGAGATCCTGCCAGCTGGCTACCTCAGGAGCATGCCTAGACCACCACCCTTCATGGTGACCTATCAGCCCAAGGTCGAGAGAACTGGAGAGAGGTGTCCAGCCATGAGAACCTCTGAAGGGCCCAAGAGAACACCTTCGGAGAGGAAAAGCTGGTTTTATTCATCTTTCATGCCCATCCAGGACCCTAGCTCTAACCTGAAAATGAGACCCAAGAAGAGCAATGGCTCCAGCGAGTTAGAGCTGTCTGCTCTTTCTCCCAGGGCCAACCAATGGTGGCTGGGGCAAAATGGCCCCCAACAAATGGTGGTGGTGAGCAGGGACAGAGGAGAAGTTCCATTCCCCACCCAATCTTCCCGTCGCAGCCTTTCTGCCTAAAGGGGGGCCTGAGGCAGGCAGGGAAAAACTGAGTGCCAAGCCAAGCTTGGAGTTCTGACTTTGTCGTCTTAGATGGGACATCTGCATTGCTCAATTGTGAACTGAAGTGACCTGTAACCATCTATTACCTAACAATAAATAGAAATAAGACCTGCTTAGTTTGCACACAGGTTTTGGAGAAGATTACCCTCCCCGAATCAAGTCAAACAACCGAGCGCTGCTTTGTTCACGGCAGAAGCTATGCTTATCTGTATACTGGTTACACAGGCATGTCCTGATTGATGCTTATTCACCTCACACATACATTCAGTCATATCCAGCCAGCCACACTGGACTACCCAACCAGCCAAGAGGTCAAAGGGTTTCCTTCCCTCTCAGCCTCCTCTGGGCACTCCTTCCCCTTTCCACTTCTCTCCCTCGGTCTCTCTCCCTCCCTCTCCCTCCTTCTCCTGCTCCCTTTTCACTCCTCTCTGTAAAGCCTACTGCATTTTGCTATTCTCAGTCTCGGTGTCCTCCTCTTCCAAATCCCAGGATCTTGGTCCTCACTTTATAAGGAAAGTAAATGGTAGGGGAATGGAATGGGAGTCTGACTGGCCTGGCAGGTGATAGAGTCATAATGATCTAACAGGATGTGAGTATCCTCATAATGAATAGGCAATCACGGATGAGGGTTTGGAAGCAGACTGTCATCCTGCTGGACACTGAGCTCTTCAGGAACAGAAATCATGCCTTATTTGCTTCAGTGTCTCTAGCAGCAAGCCCAGTGTCCAGAACACAGTAGCCCTTCACCAGAGTTTATTGGAAGGATGAGCGAGTGGATGAATAAATGAATGGGAAAATGGATTTAGCAAAAGGCCACAGGGATCAACATTTGGTCACATCTATTTCAAGTATTATCTCCAACAATGAAGATAGAAGAGCAGTATCTAGCAAATTTGTGGTGACCAAAGCTGGAAAGGAGCCACAACGTAGTAGATGAGAGACTCAGGACTCGAGATCTCAACTGGATGGACGGAATGGGTGAAAGAAACAAGATGAAATTCGAGAAAGATAAGTGTAACCATCTGCACTGGATTCAAATGGTCAACGGCCCCAGTTTGGAAAACTGCTTCCTTTGAAAATCCCCTGGGAAATTTTTGGTTCAGTGTGAGTCACAAGTAAAACATGGCTGCCAATACAGACATTCAGAACCGGGCTTAGGCAGGCCATATCAGAGAAGGCTCGGGAAAGGAGGATACTGCTAAATAGAGCAAGTCAGAGCCTGGTGACTGGGAAGGTAAGGGATTTGGGAACTTCAATATATAAGAAATATTTGAAGAAATGGGACATTTGTGCATGGAGATAAGACACAAGGAGTCAATCAGAGTAGGTTTAATCTGGTTGATGAGCCATACTATAGATGAGGAATTAGCTTTAGAATTCTGCCACAGTAGAATTACAGAGGGGTGATGTGCAGCTGAAGATACATAAGAACCCTGTCCCAGAATACCCCAGCTACGGAACGGGCTGCTTTACGAAGCAGGATCACTCCCACTCACTTTTGAATCAGGAGATTCAAAAGAAGCTCAGGAATGATCTCCAGGGGTCTGTGCAGGCCCTGGCCTCCCAAGTCCCTTTTGGTCTTGATAAGATGGGAGTCCACCCAGTCCACCTTTACTAGGTAAAGCCAGTCAGAATTCAGGGAGCAGGTGGATTACAGAGTGAAGCTGTGGCGTAAAGAGATACCAGCTATATCTGAAGCCAAGTAAAGAGCGTGGTCTGATGAGAGGCATTGGGGGCCAAACAGAAGGGAGATGAGCCAGTACTAAAATTAGTTAGGTGCCACTATGTTTGCAAGGCTTACTTAGAACCCAATATTCAAAGAACGTTCATAATCAGTTCCAATAAGAGCAAATAATATTCATCAAGCATTAATAATAGGCAGATCCCAAAGTTTCCTGTCTCTTGAAATTAAAAGCCAATTAGCCCTAGTCCTCTAGGGTCAGAAGCAGGTGAACTAAGAGTTGAGGAGAAGGGGCGTGGGACTAAATCAGAACCCAAATGCCTACAGATGGTTTTGTTCTGCTGAATATGAAATATGTATTTGGAATCTTTGGTTTTAAACATGCAGTTACCTTATAGGAGACTGGTTCTATGTGTGGCATCCCCTAGGTGCTGGTTAGAAATGCAGAGTCTCAAGTCCCTCGCAGACATACTGAACCAGAATCTTCATTTTAACAAGAGCCCTGGGGAGTTTAGAGGCGCATTAGAATTTGAGAATTAGGGGCACCTGGGTGGCTCAGTCTGTTAAGCATCTGCCTTCAGCTCAGGTCATGATCCCAGGGTTTGGGGATTGAGCCCCACCTCAGGCTCCCTGCTCAGTGGGAAGCCTCTACCCTTCTGCCCAGCCCTCCCTTTCGTGCTCTCTCTCTCTCTCTCTCAAGTAAATAAATAAAATCTTAAAGAAAAAAGACCTTGGAATCAGTGTTCTACACTAGAGTTGACCAAAAAATGTTGCTTTCTTGCAGTCTTATGCCATCAATCCAAATATGGGACACATGACCCAACAAGTATGAACATATTTAGGAAGACAACAGGACAGGATCTTTGGCATTAAGGCCATTCCGGCTGCAAAACTGGTTCCCACGGTTACAGGAAGACGGACAGTTGCTGCCCAAGTGATTTCATGCTAAATCAAACAGCTGGGTTTAGCCTAAAGTAAACAAACAGAACATGTATCTCAGAATCTGGTAGTGACTGAGAGAATAGGAAAGCAAGTTTGATCCTTGGAATCCAACAATCCAGTGCTCTGGAACCCACCAATCCAACATTAGAGGCTTCAGTGATTAGGGTAGTTGAGATGAACGATGAACACATCACCTGTCTTGACCTTTAGCTGTTCCCTCATTCTTCTCTTTAGTACATGACCCCATGCTCTACCATGGTGACCGCTGGTGCTATTTTAGAAGGGGTAGCAGAAGCCACCTGTTCCACCTGTATTGTGAAGGGCACCTGGCCTGTCATCTGGAACGGAGCAAGGATGAAAAGGGAATTGTAAATTTCATGATGAAACGCCTTGAAACCTTTTTGTTTGTTTGTTTTTTGCACTGCCCAAGTACATTGTCCTTTTCAGTGTGAGAAACAACCCAAGAAACCAAGATAAATGGGAAAACATCAAGGCTCAAAATGAAGGATAGTCTGGCCTTGAGTGAATCAGAAAATCCATGATTTTAATTCACATCTAACCATAAGAAACAACGAAATGGCCTTTTGATTTGTTCCAGTTTTAGGACCAAATCCAAACATCTTATGTAATAGGATGCTCAAGACTATTACTCACCCAGTAGTATTTCTCTTCTGAAAATCCCAAGAAGGACTTTCTTTAGACCGACATTTAAACAGAGTTCAGCCTTCCAACATTCTAAGGTTCCACCCTGTAATTGGGTGCAACTGGCTTCAACAGGGGTAGCCCAAGGTCACAAAACTCAGGCCCTGAAATCTCTCCAATACAGCCGCAAAAGGGATAGCAGCTATCTCTGTGGTTCTTATTTACACATTTTTTTCCTGTTCCATAAATCAGATGTGGGGTGGGGGGAGAAACTCTTGTTTGGCTTTTGCAACAGGACAGATCCACACATGTGCAGAAGGAGCACTGGGGGACCCTGCCCTCTGCTTTGGGGGGGCCACTTGTGTGCCTGGCAGTCCTTGCTCGCAGAAATGAACAAGTCTGGGAATGAGGGCAGGGTGGCAGATAAGCAGGTGGCTGGAGGCCGGCAGGAGCCATGGGAGCCATGGTAGGTATAGGCTTCCATTCCACATCCTTCTCCGAGCTCACTCGGGCAGTGAGATGTCTCAGACAATCAGGGAGTATTAACAGGCACCATCCACACGCTTATCAGTAAGAGAGTCATGTTTATTAGCAACGTTCCCCCTGGCTTCACCCAGGGAGGGGAGCTGCTCTTTACACCCTGGTGTTCCATGGGTCAGAGAAGAACCCGTCTTCCCCAAGGCAGAGCATGCCCCTTGCCTGCTTTATCCAGCAGTTTGGCCAAGTAACTCAGCAATATTCATTTAGCAGCAATAATGGAGTTGGTGCTGGGGAAGGCTAAAACTAAGTGTGCAACATTCCGTCCCTGCCCTCAAGAAGGCCCCCATTGTGTGTGTGTGTCTGTGTCTGGTGGGGGCAGGTGGAATATACTAACATGGCAGACTAGGGTTCACAAAGCAGGAGACAGTAAATGTCAAGAGAGTGGTAAAAACAAAGAAAGAGAGTGTAGTTGCCTGGAACAGAGTGCAGTGCATTGTAACAGGAATGAGGCAGGAGGGTGGAGGGTGGTCAAGCTATCTGGGAGCCTGAGGTCATGGGGGAGGGCATTCAGTGGTGGGCAGAGAAAATAAGGGACAGATCAAGGGGTCTGTGAAACTGGGAGAGAGGGGTGCAGTTGAGCCGTAGCTGGGGACAGTGGCTGCAGTAGAGGTTTCTACTCTGTGCAGGACTCCTCCTTTGGCTTGTGGCGTGGTCCAGAAAAAAACCTTTGTCAAGGAGGGCCAGAGCCATCCTGAGGACTGACAGGATGGATCAGGTGCCCAACCTTGATTGAAGGGATATTTCATATACTCCTCCAACTCCACCTTCTGCCCAAACTCTTTGCTACGCCAAGGTCTTAGTAGTACTCTCCTTCCACAGGGAGACACAGGACTAGTAATTGTCAAGTCAAATCTATCACCAAAAAAAAAAAAAATGCAGTATTTCTTACAGGGAGAGAGGGAAGCATGCCAGGCATGGTCCCCTCCACAGCATTATGGTGGCTGAGATCCCAGAAAGTGTGAGCTTCAAGTAGCCAGGCCCCACTCCATGTCTCATCCATTCCTCCTTTGGACCCTCACTCCCTTCTTCTGGTCTCCTGTGCAGCCTCCACAGCCCAGACCCTCTGGGGTTGCTGGTGTTCCCACAGACTGAGAAAACAAGCCATCAGGACTGTCCCCTCTGCCACATTTCCCCGCCTACTCACTTAACTCATAGGGCACCCACTCTTCCTCAGTCCCACCCCTAATCTCAGAGGAGGAGGTAGCCTTCTTGCTCAAGGCCATCCTCTCCCTCACCGCTCCACACACCATCCCTCCCTTCCTCTGTCATGGTGTCTCTTCACTTTCTTCTCAGTTCTCAGCATGAAAAATATCCCTCCAATCCCCAAAATCAAACTCAACAAAAACACAACACACACACACACACACACACACACACACACACACACACCCCTTCCTTTAACCTCTTGCAGCCACTGCCCATTGCCCAAGTTCCCTTCTTAGCCACAGTCCTTCAGAGGGTGGTCTTTGCTGGCTTGACCCATTTCCTCAATTCCATTCAGCCCTTGACCCTGGCTATGGCCTCTCACCCTCACTCTACTGAAACATGGGATCTTTAAGATCACCAGTTACCTCCCTGTTTCCAAATCTGGGGAAAACTTTCCCCTCCTCATTGGCTGGATGCTGTACCATTACCCTTTCACAATGTTTTGAATCTCTCCATTCCCCTGGTCTCTGTCTCCTGTGTCTCCTCCTGCCTCACTGACTCTCCCACTACCAACCCCGCTGGGAACCAAGTGTCATCTCCTTCCAGAAGCATCCATATCACCCTCTGCTAAGTTACAGAACTCTCCTCCAGGCTCCCTTGATGATCTGGCCCTTACCAAGTTATATCAACATTATCTGTTTATGTTTGTTTCCCCATCAAGCAAGAAGGGCCCAGAGGGAAGTGGCTATGGCCTTAGTGCCTGTCACAGATTACAATGTCCACAGGTACACCATAAAGTTTGTTCAACCAGCTTGGAACGAATGCCAAAGGCAATCTGGACTGATTTCCAGCTTGATGGTTTGTTTAGGATTTCATTTCCAACTGCACATGTTCTTTCTTTTTGACTCAAAGGCTCATATTCTAAAGGTACAATCCTCTAGAGAGTGCAGATGAGAGCTCCACATTCAGTGGGGAAGCTCCAGACCTAATTTCTCAAGGTCCTCCTTAGTCTACTTTCTTATTTTTGGTTACCATGTTGCTGGGGTCTTCCACTGACCTGGCCTTCTGTCCACTTGTGGGTGCTTGGTTCTTGCTGAACAGAATGTGGCCATCATCTGCAACCATACCAACTCCTAAGCAGCTCATAAGGACAGTGAACTCCCCTGATTGGGTACTCCATGTTTATAATTGGTTCTCCTTTTATGTATTTGTACCAATAGTGGTCATCATGCAGACTGCCTTTACAGGGTCACCTACAAAACAACATTGTCATTCTAGAATCCCAGGAACCCACACTGCAGTCATTATCAAAGGGAAGTTGGTATGTGGAATCTCTAACACACTTCACATTGTTGCCAAGCACTGTTTACCTCAACCTGTCTCCACGGTCCCAATATTTAGAACGGAACTCCTTACCTTCCCAGGATTGTCCTTACTTCTACTTAGTGGCTATGACTTTGGATTCCAATTCTGATCCTGTTGTTTTCTTATCCAAGGGCATAGACCCTGGCAATGTTCTTGGGATGTGCTTCCTTTCTTCCCAATTTCTTGGCTACTCATCCTGGCTCCTGCCCCATTGGCTCTGACCCAGGTTTACTCTTCAAGCCCTTTAAGGAGAAGCCATACATCAGTCATCTCAGATAGCTCCTTCCTACAGCCCCCATATGTCCACAAAAGCTTTCTAAAAACCCTCTTTTCTCTTAACCCTATAAGAAACCAAGCTTCAGGGATGATCATGGATTTGTTCCTTCCCTCAATCACTTCTTCCTAGCTGGTTCAGATTACAGGGGTCAGACCAAATTGAACCTATAAACACTCCTTCAGCCCACTGGGTACTGGAGATAATGTGCAGTGGATTGATGTTAGTGACAGTACATGGAATGGTGGGAAACACCCTGAATGGGGTTAGAAGATGTCACCATGTAACTTGAGATGAGCCCTTGAACAAGCCATTCCATTCTTTAAACCTAGATGGTCTCTGGGGTGCCTCAAGGTCTCCTAGCTCAGATTCTTGGTTCAAGAGGTTCCCCCCCAGGACTATGAGCAACTGATTCACTGCTGCCACTGCATTCTCTACTACCCCTAGAAGACTGCCAAGTTACTTAACTGTCCCATAGAGGCCTCCAGCGTCCCGGGGCCAGCACTCACAGTAGCCTTCTAACAAGGGCTCACTCTGTTTCAGTTTAATTCAAACATCACAGAGGTAGATAGAGAGAGCAACCAACAGAGTGGCCAGCCAGGTCTCTGATGCTCTTCAGACCCCAATTAAAACAGATATCCTATATGTATGTGTTTATGACTTCCAGGTGTTTAAATCCACAGGACCATAGCCTCTTTCAGCAGAAGTCTGGCCCTTGAAATATCTTTCTGGGCATGGTTATCCAGAGATTACCTTTACTTTTCTCTTCCTGTGCTTCATCAGCAGGGGACATGGCCGGGATTTGGGCCACACGCGCAGTCCGAATTCATCTGCATGTTTATCACCTAGAACAGAAGTTGGCAACCTTTTTCTGTAAGAGCTAGACGGTGAATACTTTTGGCTTTTCAGACCCATATAGTCTCTGTCAACCACTCAAGTTTTCAACTGTGCCACTGTAGCACAAAGCAAACCATACATCTACAAGTAGGGTGGTTGTACTCTAATAAAACTTTATTTACAGAAACAATTCAGGGGCCAGATTTGGCCCAAAGGCTGTCTGTTGTCTACCCCTAGCCTAGCACTACCCATCACCACCTGGAACTGGTTATTTAGCTCTTCACTAGATGCACCTGGGTTTGGGAACTAAGTCGGATCCCTTTGTGGTTGTCCCTTTTGTTTGTATAATCTTGCATGGCTGGATCATTAATGGTGACATACATGGTTGAGTTAGGACACAATCTGCCTGACAACATTTAAGGACAATGAATACCCTGGTCCTGCACATCGACTCACTTTATTTTGCTTATCAATAGATTACTGCTATTCCTGACCACCATTTGCCAGGAGCATTCTCCCTGAAGGCAATATTTTAGGGGATGAGGGCACTGCAGTGCTATCTAAACTGAGTACATTGTTCTTAGGCTGAATTTCAGCAGTGACCTCAGTGACTCCAGTTCCAGATGGCCGCCATATGTCCTAGTACACGTGTGCTAATAGCCTCTGTTAGAAGGAGAAAAAGTTTCCATTTCGCCTCCTTGCTTCCACCTCTGGTCCCCAGGGCACCCCAGGCCCCAGCTTTCTGTGTTTTCTGCAACGTGTTGCTGAGCTCAGTTCAGAGCAGAAGGGAGGGGGACAGTATTAGGGAAGGAGTGCAAATTTTGGAGCCAGAGAAACCTGGGTCCAAATTCTAGCTTAGCTCACAACATGAGTTCATCATCTGTTACAGAGGAAGAGTAATGCTACTGCCTACTTTACAGGACTTCTGGGAGGATGAGGTAACAGAGAGGGTGTGAAAGTACTTTGGGAAGACAATTTGGTTAGTACTGCTGTTACTTCATCAGGTGGTGATAAGCTTAGCCCCTCCCTGCACCCCACGGTCATTGTTCAGGGATGTTTCCTGTTGCATGGAGAAAGTTGGGAAAGAAGAATCTCCAGCTGAGACATGACGAATGTCTGGCAAATGACCTCTCTGCACAAGTCTTGGTTCCCTGTCACACAGTGGCAACTAAAACCTCACCTTGATGTCCAGTACTCTGACAGACGTACGTTTAAGTGTCTTTGCAAACATTATCTCATTTCTTCTTGCTACAGCCCTGAAAGGAAAGCCGAATATGTATTACCACCTCCACCATCCAGGGCAGAAAACGGAAGGAAAGGGCCTCTAAAAGAATTTCCAGAAAGCATTCATCAGTTTGTTTTCCATAAAGTTATGAACCTTTCCTGTCACCAAAAGAAAGACCTGCTGGGATTTCTCCCAGTTCTATTTTTCATTAAAAATATTTGTTTGGAATGCAACTCTAGATGCTCCATGCCTGGCCCTTTCAGTGGCCTCTGTCACCCTGCTTCTTGTCAGTGACTTACCTGGAAGCTGCATTTAACCCAGAAGAAGCTTGTAAAGGTTTGTGGAAGTGGGGAGGAGGGGAAGAGAAGCAATGGCTTTCATGACTAAAATAAATAGCCAAAAAGAAAAACTGACTTAATTCAGAGCTTATTTAGTATTTTGAAGGGAGAAAAAAGTAAAAACAAGATCCTGGGATCCTGGTTTAGTTGTGTGCTTGCCCAAGCATTGATTTTTGCCTCAGAGCTCTGAAAATGTCTACGAGGTCAGAGTAGAAGCCTTAACTGCATGTCTCCTCCTCTCATAAAGCTTTATGATGAGGCAATGTCTTTCTGGACTCCCAAACTAAAGTTGGATTGGACGCATGGAGAAGAATCACATGCCCTTCCTACTGGCCAAGCCAGGTGTGATGCTGAGAAGCCACGGGCTTTCCAGGTGTACCCAGGTCAGCATGGCACACAGCTGTTATCTTCTCATCAGTTAGCATGTTCCAAGTGTGGGTCAGTTTTTATCCCATTTTAATATTTTCAAACCTGGTATCTTAAACCGTTGCTACAAGGGGATGTAAACCTCAGAAATTAACCTACTGCGTATGTGTGTGTGTACACAGTATATATACACACATATATACATATACACACATACTGTGTATATGTGTATGTGTATATATATACACACACACAATATATATACACACACACATATATGCACACACAAACATAACACATGTACATGCATATATAATTCTAATAATATTATTATAGGGGCGCCTGGGTGGCTCAGTCTGCCTTTGGCTCAGGTCACGATCCTAGGGTCCTGGAATCTAGCCCCACATTGGGCTCTCTGCTTGGCTGGGAGTCTCCTTCTCCCTCTGCCCCTTCTCCTCCTTGTGCTCTTTCTCTCAAATAAATAAAATTTTAAGAGAAATAATATTATTACAGATATATTACATATAATATACATATGCATATTTATGCACTTTTTAAAAAGATTTTATTTATTTATTTGACAGAGATCACAAGTAGGCAGAGAGGCAGACAGAGAGAGAAGGGGAAGCAGGCTCCCTGCTGAGCAAGGAGCCCAATGCGGGGCTTGATCCCAGGACCCTGGGATCGTGACCCGAGCAGAAGGCAGAGAATTTAACCCACTGAGCCACCCAGGTGCCCCTATTTATGTAATTTTTAACAATATTATTTTTTTCATTTTTATTTGAGTAGACAACAAACTCACGTGTTTCAAGCAAAAACTAATTAAAACCTCCACTTCCTCCCACTCCCCGGTCTCCCCCCTCCTGCATGTTATTACTGCACTGTAGCAAATCGAAGACATGATCGGTTTTGAGATGTATCATTTTATGTACTATTAAGAAAGAAAATAATATGGTGGATTATAATTCTAAAATGCCACATAATGGAAGACACCTTCCTATTTCACAGATATCCAAATGAGAAAAACATGTATGTCTTAGAACCCATGAAATAGGTGGTCTCCTTGCACACATTTTCTAGTTCCTTTATGCATATATAAGCAAGTACAAGTACAGATGTCAGCTCTGCATCCTAAAGAGAGCAGAGTACCTAATGGTCTCCTTGTTGTTTTTTTCACTTTGAAGTCTATCTCAGAGGTCTAATCATATTAGTATGTAAAGATCGCCCTCGTCCGTTTTTATGGCTGCATGCTATTCTATTGAACAGATGTGGTATAATATGTCTAATCAGTTCTCTATTGTTGGAAATTTAGGTTGTGTCCAATCTTGTGCTCTTTCAAATAATGCTGTAACAGATAGCCTTGCATGTACGCTATTGCACAAGAGGCAAGGATTGCTATAGGATTAAAGTGTGAAAGTTGAGGGCACCTGGGTAGCTCAGTCGGTTAAGTGTCTGCCTTATCTGTCAGGCCATGATGTCAGGGAACTGAAATCAAGTTCTGCATGGGGATCCCTGCTTAGCAGAGAGCCTGCTTCTCCCTCTGCCCCTCCCCTGCCATGCTCATGTGCACTCTCTTTCTTTCAAAGCTACATAAATTTTTAAAAATCTCTTTTAAAAAAGTATGAAACTTGAAGAGCGGGGCATTTGTAATTTTGATGAATTTTACCAAATTATCTGCCATGGGGGGTCACACCAAATTTGCCTATTCCCCATAGCTTTGCCAACAAATAGTACTTTGTTCTTTTTTTTCAAATCTGATAGGTCAAAAGAAATGGGGTCTTACATCCAGATGGCCAATAGACACATGAAAAAGTGCTCCACATCACTCAGCATCAGGGAAATACAAATCAAAACCACAATGAGATATCACCTCACACCAGTCAGAATGGCTAAAATTAACAA
>NC_081575.1:90105221-90111502 GCF_022355385.1 Mustela nigripes
AAAAAGTGCTTCACATCACTCAGCATCAGGGAAATACAAATCAAAACCACAATGAGATATCACCTCACACCAGTCAGAATGGCTAAAATTAACAAGTCGGGAAATGACAGATGCTGGCGAGGATGTGGAGAAAGGGGAACCCTCCTACACTATTGGTGCGAATGCAAGCTGGTGCAACCACTCTGGAAAACAGCAGGGAGGTTCCTCAAAAAGTTGAAAATAGAGTTACCCTACGACCAGCAATTGCACTACTGGGTATTTACCATAAAGATACAAATGTAGTGATCTTAAGGGACATGTGCACCTGAATGTTTATAGCAGCAATGTCCACAATAGCCAAACTATGGAAAGAACCTAGATGTCCATCAACAGATGAATGGATAAAGAAGATGTGGTGTGTGTGTGTGTGTGTGTGTGTGTGTGTGTGTGTGTGTATATATATATATATATATATATATATATATATATAATGGAATACTATGCAGCCATCAAAAGAAATGAAATCTTGCCATTTGCAATGATGTGGATGGAACTAGAGGGTATTATGCTTAGCAAAATAAGTCAATTAGAGAAAGACAATTATTATATGACCTCTATGATATGAGGAAGTTGAGAGGCAGTGTGGAGGGTTTGGGGGGAGGAAAAGAATAAATGAAACAAGATGGGATTGGGAGGGAGACAAACCATAAGAGACTCTTAATCTCACAAAACAAACTGAGGGTTGCCAGGGCGAGGGGGCTAGGGAGAGGGTCATGGGGTTATGGACATTGGGGAAGGTATGTGCTACGGTGAGTGCTGTGAAGTATATAAACCTGGCGACTCACAGACCTGTACCCCTGGAGCTAATAATATATGTTAATAAAAAACTAAAATATTTTAAAAAAAGAAATGAGATAATAGGATTGTGTTATTTCATATTTCTCATATTATAAGTGCAGTTAGCCATTTTTCCTAACTCTTAGAGCCATTTCTATTTCCTTTTCTGTGAACTGTCTGCTTATACCTTTTGTCTATGTTTCTATTAGCTTGTTGTGCTCATTGATTTCTTTTCAAGTAGATCTATACTTTGTGATATGAGTGGCAACTTTCCTGCTAGTTTGTCTTTATTTATTGGTTTGTTTTAGTTCGTGTATTGTACTTTTTGCCATGCCGACAGTTCAGTCTGATTTTCAGGTAACTAAACTTGTCAACCTTTTCTTTTATGGCTCCTGGATTGCAAATCATACTGACAAAGGCCTTGCTTACTCCAAGGGTATGCAAGAATTTCCTCTTTTTTTCTTTAATAATCTTGAAGATTTCATCTTTCTGCATTTAGATCTTGGATCAGATTTGGATTTTTTCCTATTATATGATATGAGGACTGGATTCATTTTTATTTTTAACTCAATAGCTAACCTCTTATCCCAATGGCATTTATTATTTTGTTTTATTTTGTTTCATTCTCTTTTAGAAAGGGAAAGAGCCAGGGTGGGGGAGAGAGAATCCCAAGCAGGTTCCACACCCAGTGAGGAGCCCAATGTAGGGCTTGATCTCACAACTCTGAGATCATGACCTGAGCCAAAATCAAGAATCAGACACTCAACTGATGGAGCCACCCAGGCAACCCATCCCAGTACCATTTATTAAGCAATCCATCATTTCCCACACTCGTTTGAGATGCCACCTTTATAACTAAATTGCTATATGTATTTGGCTCCATCTCTAGACTTTTCAACCCATTCCATTGTCTTGGGTCTTCCTATCTATAAGCTACCTATATTTTTAAATTAAGTGCAGTTCTAATTTCAGATGTACAGTCTAAAATCACTCTCAAGGATGGGCCACTCTGAAAGCCCCACCTGAAAACCCATCTTTGAGACAACCCATCTTGTTTTATAGGCTATACAATAAAAAACAACTAGGAGAATTACTCTGTTCAGTGAAGGCCTCCAAGGAACACTTGGTGACATGACATGGCTGCTGTTTGATAGAATAGTAATATTGATCATTACAGTTTATTGCTTACAGCTCCAGAGGTACACACCAGAACCCTACACAGAAATGGTCAGTGCCTCTTAGCAATGGTCTCCAGTGTGGCTGGCTTACTTACCAAGAGACCTGCAGATGTCCCTAGTTCCAGCCCCACTTCCCAGCTTCCCTTGCAGCCTTCATTTATCTCCTTCTTACTCAGCAAAGCCACCATTTCATCCAGGACTGTAAGGCTTCTAAGATAATCAAACACATGGCCTCATAAAATTCTGGGCCCCTCTGTCCTAAAGGCCTCAAGGCTGGAATAGCAAACCTAAGTTTCTTTGCCTTCAGTATATGGGAAATTTCAACTCAGACTGGTGAACTATAACATCATTTCCAATGATCTCTGCCTTCTGATATTTGTGTTCCTTTGTAGTCCCCTCCTACACGGCATCAGAGCTGGTATGCATGACCAAGAGAATAAGCAGACATGACAGTGTGTGACTTCTGTGTAGGTCATGAAGGCATTACAGCTTCTCCCTTGGTCGCTGAACTCCTTGCTCTACAAAAGGCAGCCGCCATGTCCTGAGGACACTCAAGCAGCCCCGTGGCATGACCCATATGGAGAAGAACCTCGGTCCCTGGCCAATAGCCAGCACCAACTCAACATCCATGTGAGACAATCAAACTGAAAGGTGGCAATAGCCCCAAATAACACAGGAGTGCAATCTCATGAGGGAACTTGAGTCAAACACCACCCAGCTGAGCCATTCCTGAATCGCTGACCCACAGAAACCATGCAAAATAATAAACAATGACTGTTATTTTAAGCCATGAAGCTTTGGGGTGATTTGTTTTACAACCTTAGAGATGGGCCATAAAGCCAACAACAGGAGCCCAACATCTGGTCTCTGTCTTCAATGTTCTGGACAGAGAGCCTCACAAGGTCAGGCGCATTGAAAACCCTCGAGAAACAGTCATTGTCATTGTTAATAGTATTCTTTCATTACTACTATTCTTCTACTGATCGTGCTGTGTTGACTGTGGAGTTTCACAGCTCATTCTCTCTCCAGACTGTGAGTTCCCTCAAGGCAGTGTCTTGGTGCCGTTTATCTTTGCCTCTTCAGCTACTGGGCACCACCCAGGACAAGGTAGAGACTAACATGTGTATCTTAGCGGGGTGGCCTGTGAAAGGGTAAAGGCAAATTCAAGTCCAGATACTTGAGCCACATGGGCATAGAACAGGGATATTCTTTGTAGTGCAGGAAAAGGACCATAGAAAACAGGGCAGAGCCAGGCTCTGGGGAAGAAGGCAAGGCAAGAGTTTGTCGGGATGTGTGGAGGGCAGGGCAGCCCCGGCCAGGTTGTCCAGATCCTTGCATGAGAGGTTCTACTTTTCTTTTAATGAAGGAAGTTCAAGTTCCCCTACTGAACTCTCTGCCTTTGGTGGGATCTTCTGAGTGTAAAAGATCCTCACTTGTCGCCAGCGTAGGTGGCACCTTGGACCAGTCCACTAAACTCACTAAGCCTTAATTTCCCCTTCTGGAGGCTGAGGCTAACAACAGCCACATGTGAGACTTGGGCACCCCGAGGGTTAAACATGATCAGGCCGGGAAAGCGCTTAGTGGCCTGGCAGGCATGTGGAGAGAGGCCAGGAAATGTCCGCCACTAATCACATGGCAAGAAAGTCTTAGTGAATACCATCTTTCATTTGCTGGTATCTTGATGCCAAAGCATTTCAGTGATTCTCAAGCTTTTCTGCCTCATTTGCTGAAAGAACCAAGGCCGACTCACGCGCGCTCACACACACACACACACACACACACACACACACACACCCCTTCCTTCTGGAAGAGGTTAACTATTGTGACCGGTACAATTAGCCCCTTTCCATCTGATAACAGCCCCATCTAAGGAATTCACAACCGTTAATTAGAGGCACCCGGCAATCTTGTGAGGGAGGAAAATTATCGCTCTGACTCTACACGTGTCTGAAGCAAGTTGCTCTGGGGTAACCCCAGTCACAGAGCCCGGGCCTGAGCAGGGACGGAACAGGATGGAGCCTGCCAGCCCGCAGCCCCTCTACACCGCCTCTTCCCTCTCCCAGGGCTCCAGGGGGCTGACTGGAGGCCCTGCAGTTGTAAGTTCATTATTAAATCATTTCTCACCGAAAGAAGAAAAGGACTCGAAGCTCCACACACCGTGGTTTTTAAAATGCTAGTCTCTCTTCAATAGAAATTGAATTCACTGATGTAGCCCAGGGAAAAGCGAGCTCCTTCCTCCCCTCCAAATGATTCTTTCAGGGTAATATAGCAGTTAAACCTTCAGGTACATAATAGCACGCCGGTCTATTAGCTAAGGCGATTTTATTCTTCAGCTTGCAGCTTCTTGCCTGACAGTTGTCACCTAGACAACCATGTCCCCATGAACTCAAGAGGAGACTGGGGGCGGGGGTGTCCTCTGAGGAGACAGCCAGCCTGATATATCAAATCTTCTGGTGCAAAGGAGCCATTCTTGGCTTTGCGATGTGGAACACACTAAATAATGCATTCGACTGTTGTGTCTTCATCCTTCCATCCCCACCGCCGCAGGCCCCTCCTTGCCTGTGACCTTGAAACACTCCCTGAGCTTCCTGCCTTCCCATTCTCCTGTTCTCAGCAAATCTGGTTTGGTGTGAATGTGTGTGTGTGTGTGTGTGTGTGTGTGTGTGTGTGAGTGTGTGTGTATGCAGAACAACTTTCCAACCTTGCAGCTTCTTCACTATGGTTTTTATTTTGAAACAAAAGAACTGCAAGGGCAGAAAGTTCTCGGTGCCAATGGGTGAGGAGACTAATCAGACAGAAGCCCTGCCAGCCTCATGTAACCCAGTGAGGAGGAGCCATTGTGCTCTGCCCCCACCTGGGAAGGGCCAGGCCCTGAGGCAGGAAGGGAGAGCCATCCCTCCCGGCCTCAAACCACAAGGACACTATCAGCTTAGAGCAGCCAGGGAGCAAGGGGAACACAATAACGGTTACAGGACAGAGGCCCAAAGTGGCACTTTCCTCACACACCTCAAGCAGGGTGGCAAGGGCAATGAGGGCATTGGTGGCCAACTGTGGTCCCTCCCAGGACTGGGATGAGAAAGCCTGGAAGGCCTGTGAAGACAGCCAAGAGATATAATGTGATGTCTGCTGAACTGAGGCATCTTGAGGGAGGGGCTGGTTACTCATAAGCTGGGCACATTTGTGATGGGGGGGAATGCATCTAACTCCACGGGCTGGCCACTCACTCAATGCCTACGTGTTCTCCTGAACTCTCTTCCAGACCCTATTGGTTAAGCACTTCCTGGAGGTGCTTGCAAGATGACGACTGTGGGGGAAGAAGGATGCTTCTTTGAATATACCCATCTGTCCCAAGCAGCCCATGCAGCAAACAAGCAAGCTATCCTGTCAGGTCTTAATTTGGGCCTTTGTGGCTCCCAAGACCCCACAAGCTAGACCGTGGCTTTCTCCTTGACAGTTCTCATGGCTATGGTGTGCCTAGGGTCCCTCTGTATGGCAATCAGTCGGTGGCATGCTGGAGTTAGCTCATAACAGCTCACAAGAGCTGACTGTGTGTATCTCTTCTCAGCTCCATGTTTGGTGGTATCACGTAGGCAGCTTAAAATTAGGCATGGTTGGAATATCTGTACCACAGAGATCAGCTACAAATCAGGGCCTTTGTTCATTGTTTAAAAGCTTGCTTAGCAACATACTTCTAGAACCACCTATCCCCCAGGTCCCCAAAATTCTGGTTGATCCATGATGTTAGGATAGGATGACACCATCCTCCCCAACAGAACACCTGCCCTGAGTCTGGTCAGTCAGAGTGCTCCATCCTCTTGGCCATATAATGTGATACAGGATGGGCTTGTGACACACCATAAGCCAATCAAAGCCTTCCTTAAGATTTTAACCAGAGGGCCATCTGGGTGGCTCAGTCGGTTAAGCCTCCCACTCTTGATTTTGGCTCAGGCTGTGGTCTCACAGTTGTGGGACTGAGCCTCACATCAGGCTCTGTGCTCAGTGCAGGCTCTGCTTCAGAGTCTCTCTCCCTCTCACTCACTCTCTCTCAAATAAATAAATAAAATTAAAAAAAGAAAAAGACTTTAACCAGAGCTATGAGGGGATAATGCCCTTCTCCTGCATTCAGCAGGAATAAGAATCCTGTAAGCCTAATGTTGCCATCTTTTTCGGTCTCTTCGCAGACAATAAGGTCAACACAGAAGAGAGCACGAGCAAGAGATGGACAGAAAACAGGGCCCTAATTGCACTGTTTGTACACCTAGAAATATATTACTTCTTTTCTTTTTC
>NC_081575.1:90111602-90159783 GCF_022355385.1 Mustela nigripes
TTTTTATTTTTTTTTTCTTTTCTTTTTATTTTTTATTTTTTATTTTTTTTTAGCTTAAGCTAGATTGAGTTGGGATTTTGTCATTTGCAACCAGAAGAATCCTAATTACAATATATTCCTTCCCTCATACCCTCTTCCTCCAGAGAGCAGCAGATGATGTCAGGGTCCTGCTCATGCCCCCTTGGCACTTGCAGTCCTCATGTGCAGGACTCGATGCCTTCTTACTATAGGCAAATGAGACACTCTTAGGCCACCAAGCAGGACAGGCCAGGGCTCTGTGTTTAACACATACAGGGCCAGCTCTAAGCCAATGAGCAGCAGGAGATGGTAGATAAATAGCCCAGCTCCCCGGCTCCCCAGGCAGGACTGCAAGGCACATCGCACACCACTTCCCTGAGATCCCCAGCACAGCCGACCCTTGGTTACCATGGTGGTAACTTGTTTTGACCCTGAATTGGTTTCCCTCTCTTCCCTGTCTCGCTTCTCCACTCCCTACTGATGCCTCCTGGAATCGCCTCTCAGATAAACTACCTGCACCCAAATCCTTGTTGCAAGGTCAGCTTCTGGGGAAATCCAACCGAGAGAAATATACTGTTGCCGGAAAAAAAAAAAAATCAGGTAATTATGACTAATGATTACTACAACCCAAACTCTTTTGTTCCTATCTTTCTCATTGTCTCTTTATGAAGTTTCTCAGCCCAAGGTGAGTCCTGTTATTTGTTTCCGGTTACCTAATGCCTGGCTGCAGAGTTAGCTTGCGAATGAGGGGGGGGGGGGGGGGGTGGCCGTTAGGAATAGAAAGCGGGAGGTCACACTCCTGGTTTTGTGGCCATTATCACGAATTCTGATTTGGAGTTGGCCTATATCTGATCCAGGCTACAAAACATAAAAAATCTGCATGTACCCATAGGTTTTCCTGCAGACACCAATGAATGAGGAGCAAAGGTTTTACTAGATTTTTTTTTTTTTTTCCTGTGAGAAAGTCTGCCTTGGACAGCTGGAGATCCTATCATGTTAAAACGGCTCCCTCCCTTCCACCTGGATTGCTCACACTTACCAAAGGCCGTTGGAGACATCTTAGCCAAGAAACCCATAACTGTCGGGGAACTGTGGGCTGGATTGACCTTTTCCCACAGTGAGAGGCCAACTCTCCCCGGCGGTGTGTGACACTTGGGAGTGTGCCTGCTCATAACCCCAGCCACAGGCATGCGAGTGCGCGTGCGTGATGAGAGCCACGCCCATTCTTCCCGGAGCCTGCGCTCCTTCTACTTCACCAGGCATCGAGCTGCCAAGCTTTACAGCTCCCAACACCTAGATACCTGTATTTTTCCAAAGCCTTGGTTTGGGAGTCATTTCCTGATGCGTTACAGCTCCTTTGGACTGAGTATGCTTCCGACGTCAGGGTAAGTGGGTAGGAGGGACTAATTAAACGGATTTAAGTGAAAGACTTTGCGGTATCAGATGAAAAGAGTCCAAATCTAAATTGCCGCTGCTAATGCTTCCAGGAATTAAGGATCTTTAAGGAGAAAAACACAGAAGATGGTATGGCATGAGAGAAAACCTTAACTCGGCATGTGAATACCTACATGACAATTCCAGCTCAGTCACTGCCAAGCCATCTGGCAGCAGGGACAGTGGTCCTAAATACAGACAATGGGGCTCGATTGCCTGGGTTTAAATCCCAGCTCCACCACTTCCCAGCTGTGTGACCATGGGCAAGTTAAGTAACCTCTCTGGGCTCAGCTGCCTCCTCCACGAAGTGGGGATAGTAATGGCACCTGTCTTGGAGGACGGACATAAGCATGAAATGAATTCATAGCTCTCAAGGGTTCAGAAGAGTGCCTGACACCTAGGAAGCTTCCACAGGTTTTCTCTCCTCAGCGGTCACAATCTCTCTGGGCCTGAGTCTTTTCAGCTGTAAATGGAGGATTCCTACCTGGCCTATATTTTGGGGTTTTATGAGGACAAAATGACACAATGTTATTGGAAGGGAAAATCTGATAAAGCATAATATAAATTTAGGTTGTGATTAAATCAGCTCAAGGTTTTGTGGCCGACGATCCTCTCCTAAAAGAGCCGGGGTGGGCATTTAGAGGCTTGGTTAGTCTTGACTTCCGGGGAAGGAAACAAGAGCTCAGGGAAACACACCCTCCCCTCTACAAGGGTCGGACATATGGCTAGCAGCTGGGATTTATGCAAAGCATTCTTTGAATTAGTCCAAAAGCCCCACTGTTTGGTTATTGCCCCCAGCGCAGCCATAAAACCGCAGCTCACAACTGCCTGCAGGTTGTTGTATCCCCAGCCCATGCTCACCCCGGCCCCTTTCCGGCTGCCTAGCCGTGGCCACTCTGAGCTCCCTGGCCCCAGAGCCACCTGCGTGTCCTCTGGCTAACTCAATTTGCTGTCAAAAAGGAGGAAGTAATTAAATGGGGGACATGTCAGTCCCACCACAGGCCCTGGAAAAGTCAATAAAATTTAGTCACCAGAATGGGAGCTGATTTTTAACCACTCTGCTATAAACCATGACACACACAAAAGATGTGAGCTTCAGGTTACATAGGGACCAAGCCCAGGAACCCGGTGCACAGCAGTTTGCCTTCTGTGGGGCAGAAGGAAGGAAAATGGAGTACTACTTACTCCAGTGAAATGTGAGGTGAGAAAGGAAGGGAAGATATCTTGTTTCTTCCAAAACTCTGTGCCCCGAAGAGACTAGGGGGAGGGGTATTGGCAGTGGTGAAGAGAAGACGAATGGAAAACAGGACAAGATAATATATTGTTACTAGACAGGCCAGTCGGGCTCTGGGAAGCAGTGTATAAGAGAATCAACCATTAGACAGCAGTCCAATTAGCAACGTTGTTGGGGGCTCTCTATTCCAAAACCCTCTGCCAGTTCTGTTTCACTCTGCTAGTGTCTGAGTGGATTTTCTCAGCCTTTACAAGGCCCTGTCCCTGAGGAGCTGCAGGGAGAAAAGGTTTGGAGGGAAGAACCAGAGCATATGGGAAACAGGATTCTGCTTGGCTGACCTGATGCACCCTGCCCGCCTGGCAGGCTTTTCCCTCGCATCAGTTCCTTTTGTGCTTTGTAAATCACGAACATGAAATCAGTATCACTGACCACTTTGTGAGAAATTCCGGCTATGATCTAGTAGGGCCAGCATCCAGATTTTGCCAAGAGCAATCACAGTGGCTTGGGGTGGAGAGAGTGGAGAAGGTCTGTGAACAGGAGGCTTCCTTTTCACACATCAGAGACATCACAACAGACCCAGAGTCATAGAAATGTGCTGAGTCACTCCATGCCTGGAGACTCAGCTCTTTTTGCAAAAAGGCCTAGGAACACTTTTGTTTCACTTCCCCCCACCAAAAGTCAAAGGTGACTTATTTTTTTTTTAAGATTTTATTTATTTGAGATAGATTGAGAGAGAGAGCACAAGCAGGGGGAGCAGCGGGCAGAGGGAGAGGCAGGCTCTCCCCTGGGCAGGGAGCCCAGCACAAGACTTGATCCCAGGACTCCGGGATCATGATCTGAGCTGAAAGCAGACACTTAACTGACTGAGCCACCCAGGTGCCCCAGAGGTGACTTATTTAGGAATTACAGTGAAATGCTAAATGCAAAATGCAGAGCATAAAGCAGCCCACAACTATCTTAATTAAAGTTAGTAGTTAACCTTCATTGAACACTTCTTACTAATTTTAATCCTCACAACTTTCCTGGATAGTAGGTTCTAATATCATTGCACCTATTTAACAGATGAGAAGACTAAGCCCCAGAGAAATGAAGTAACATGCCCAAGGTCATGTGGCTGAAGAGTGGTAGAAATGAGAATTGAATGATCATTCAAGATTTACTTCCTGTCAGCTCTCCATGCTAGCAATAGAGGACACTTTCCGGATGCTGGGCAGATTCCCAGAACTTTTCATGTACATTATCTCACTGGATAAGCAAACACATCTCTTGAGGCAGGAGTGCTTGCCCCCAATTTAGAGATGCAGAAACTGACATAGAGGAGGATTAAGTGGCCCTCACAATATTATAGAGGGGGAGATGAAGAGCAGAAGTCGAACACCCCTTCTGGTCTTCTTTTCTCCATACCCCTGAGGCTTCAGTATACTAAGTGTTTACATATGGCAAGCTCCCATCGGCCCTAGTAAAATGTGCAGCACTGCTCTCCAGGAAGAACCCCCTCCTCTGCTTCGGGAGACAGATGTGATGGCTTCCTCACTGACCACATCCACCCTACCAGTGACGGGCACTCGTATTTCCTGCGAGGTGGCCACACGTGGCCACGCGGGTTGTTCTGCAAATGGCCTCAGCCCATCTGTGGAGGCACTGTTGACCTTGTAGATGTGGTAAATTTATCATTTTAGTAAGATAATTTTCCAGTAGATGGCAGTAATGTGTCTTGAGGAAGGGGTGGGCACCTCTTCCTAATTCATGCAAAGGCAGTGTAGGGGCAAGTGGGGCCCCTGATGTTGTCTGTTTTAAGTTCTTTTACCCGTAGGAGCAAGATGGCATTGATCCTTCTGTCTTCTCTTCCCGCTTAAGACCTAAAATGGGAGATTTCGCTCTTTAAAAATTCATCTATTGATATTTAAGAAAATGCTTACCAGGCACCTCGAATGGAACAGTTCTGTACAAGGTAGACCTACCATGGTGAACAAACGAAACAGTCCCCACCGTCTTTGTTCTGGAAGCTCAGTAAAGGAGCATGGAAGGCATGAAAGGTCAGTGCAGTTTAATTGGCTTACCCTTTCTCTCTATTCTGTACATTGTGAGAGCTCAACAGCAATAACAGCTCAACTCTTTGGACTCCTTTGCAGCTAGAAGTTGTCATGGGACCCAGTTCTGCCCATGCGACATAAAGAGTAGTCAATGGACACTCACTTTTCCCCTTCTCCCTTCTTTCTGGATGGAATACAGATGCTATGCCTGAGTAGCAGCAGTCATCTTGTAAACATAAGGACAAAATGTACTTGCTATAGACAGCAGAGAAAGAGGAGAAAAGGAGCCTGAGTCTGGTGTGGCATTATTGAGCTGTAAGAATGGTGCTGAATAGCCTATCTTATTTGGGGAGATAAATAAACCCCCATTAAATTACCATCAGCCAAGTTTTTTTATTACTTACGGCTAAACATGACTGTAACTCACACAAGGAGCCAGACATTAATCAGTATAAAAAAATAAATGCGAATAAATGCCACACTAGAGAAGTACAGAGCACTGTGGAAAGGTAAGCTGAGGCACCTGACCAACTCAGAGGCAATTAAAGCTTTGTGGAGGAAATGACATTGAATCTCAGTAACCAGGGGGCTGGAGTGACATGCCTTTGGTAGAGTAAAAAAAAAAAAAAAAAAAAAAAATTGGACAAAGGCCTTGACGGGGGAGGAAGCATATACATTGGGGGTAGAGAGAGAGGGACAGTCTACACAGGTACACAGGTAAATCAGCCCCTGGGGATCAAAATTGTGACCTTACCCTCTTTGCTTAGTTCCTTAACCAACAGGATTGACTAACCACCACCAGCTAACCACTCAGGCATCGCCAAGGGGAAGGAATGCTAATGGAGGATTTCCCCTTGGCCTGGCTGAATTAGAAAGGAAATTAAGATCACTTCTGATTATTCACATCAATAGAAGGCAAGGAAGATGCCCAAAGAGGGTCGATATAAAAGTACTGGGAGGATGATGAATATCCACACAACCTGGCACACCATACATGTTTGTTGAATGAACAAATGATGGCAGTGAAAGTAATTTCAAACTGTGAAATGATGCACCCATCATTACTTCCAGTCTACGATGTGTTGTACCATACTCAATCTTCAATGTCTAGTTCACAAAAGATAACAACAGAAATCCTTTTATGTTCTTGCCAAGTACAGGGTTCAGGATGCTGTCTTCCTATTGGTGAATCTTGGCTTTTGCCCTTTTCTCTGCAAAGGGAGAGGCTTTCTCTGTCGAAAAATCAATCCTCTGAATGCTCGCCTTTCTTCTACTTCCCCTCTACCGGATTCTCCTGACCTTCTGGATCACTTCCTATAAAAAAAATGTTTCTGTTTCAAACCCTGGTGAACTATTCATTTGCCTGACCATCACAGACAGATCTTCAGCTCTGCCTCTGGGAATATTGCTTCTCTCTTTCTACTTTCCCCCAGGGAAATGGCAGTCCCTCCATGTCCCACCCCACTTCTCACCATCCTTGCTCCAGCCCACGCTCACCCTACGGGGCCCCACGTGCAGCCTCTTTTTGGCCACACAGTGCTTCTTGCCAATCTTGAATGGCACTCGGCTCCAGCGCCATCTCTCCCCTCTGCCTGAATCACTATACCTGCTTTATTTCCATTTTACTGTGGGCAATAGGCAACCCCTCCCCCAGGAAGCCTTCCTCTACACTCCAGCCACATGGCTTTTCCTCTCCACACTCAGATAACCCTGGGCTATCAGGTCCTGCTCCCTGCTCAGTCTCTCCCACTGGCCAGAGGACTCTAGGAGGTAAGGACTCTGCCGTCCTGTTCACTGGTCAATCACCAGCCTTCAAGAACAATTATAACACACGGCAGGCATGGAGTGAATACTTACTGTGGTCACATTATAGCGGATTCCTTTCTATTTTCCACATGATTATAAGCTCCTGGAGGACATGGTTTAGGTATTCTCCATCTTTGCAAACTCCCAACTAGGGACAAAGTCTGACACAGGATAAGGAAAGGGGAGGATGTTTAACCTGGAGAAGAGTTAATTGGGTAAGAAGCAGGGAGGACCCACTCTCTGTCTTTAAATATGTGAACGGCTGCCAAATGGACTAATCTAAAGCTACTTCAAGTATGGTCCCCAGACCAGCAGCAACTGCAACACCTGGGAACTCACACTGTTGCTCAGGTCCCACCGCAGACCCACCAAACCAGAAATTCTGGGATGGGACCTGGGGCTGCTTTGAGGAGCACTCGGGAGGGCTGCGATGCATGCTACAGCTTGAGAGAAGACTTGGGCTAATGGTAAGCATATTCTGGGTTAAGAAGGAGACAGTTTTCCATTGAATACACAGAAAATTTCTCTATGGGTCTCTCCAGTAATGGCAGAGGCTGCCTTGTTAAGTTCCCCGCAGCTCTACAGGTCCTGGAAAGGCAGAGGAACCTCCCATTAGGCCTCTGTTGGGATTTTATGCTTTGATTATGACACTATTGAGCCAGCCAGGAGACAAGAGACCGGAGTAACAAAAGCCCTTCAGGAATGTCCCATGGATCTCTGGCTTGCAGGATCGGGGGCTGGGGACGGTTGAGGGGGGTCCCTCCAGCCAGACCAGTTCTACCTCTCCAGCTACCTGGAGCCCGAGGGGTGGGGGAGTCAGTGGGGCAAAGGTGACACAGGCAGGAGAGGGCAACCATATTCATCTTTTTATTTTTAAAGATTTTTATTTATTTATTTGACAGAAGTAGGCAGAGAGGGAGAGAGGAGGAAGCAGGCTCCACACTGAGCAGAGAGCCTGATGTGGGGCTCGATCCCAGAACCCTGGGATCATGACCTGAACTGAAGGCAGAGGCTTTAACCCACTGAGCCACCCAGGTGCCCCTCATCTTTTTAATTTGAGAAAGGCTTTATGGCTGCAGAAGGAAAAGAACCTTGCAGTTGCAATAATAGAAATAGCAAAAGTTAACATTTATCAAGCATTTACTCTGTGCCGGGTGCAGTGCTAACTTGCTTGGCAAGGATTTTCTCATTTGATTCTTCCAAGAACCGTATAAAAATCGCTAATACCTCTTAACTGAAATAAGGAAATAAAGTGAGAAAGAGGCAAAATGCCTTCTCAAAAGATCATGCTGTTAATAAAAACAAGAGCAAGAACCCAAGCCTTCTGGCTTCAGAGTTTCATCTCATGACTTCGATTCTGTGCTCCTTAACTCTAAGGAGTTAAATGTTATATGTTCAGGATCCAGAAGGTCTTCAGCCAGGGCCAATGAGATGCCCAAGCAGCAGAGCTGGGGGAGGAGAGTGAGCTATGAAGAAAATGGGATTGGCCAGGGTGGGCTAGAATATATGACAGCAACAACCCCCACCCCCCAACATCTCAGTGCCTTAAAACAACCAATGTTTGCTTTCTGCCCCCCCACCAGGAAGTCCATCACAGATGTTCCTAGGTGGGCTGCTTTCCTAGGAGTACTCCTCCCACCTAGGTCAGACCCAGGAACCTTCCACTGTTGGCTCCATCTTCCCCTGGAGCCCCAGGGACCATCTGTCCCCACCAGCTGACCGGAAAAGACTGGGAGCAAGGGAAGGACCTCACCAGTTACTCGAGGGGCCATACCTGGGAGCCAAGTGGGCCACCTCCCCCACATTGTACTGACCAGAACTAGTTCCACAACCCTTCATCAGTGCAAAGGAGCAAGCACAAAGCTCTTTTTGGGACTTCGGAAGACAATAAAAGGCTGGTCAGCACTGGAATTATCACTGCCACAGAGTGATTTTTTATTTTCACCCATGAAGGGGCAAACTCATCTCTAGACACAATCTCTGAACTACTTGGATGGTAAAACACTTTAGGTCCTTACACTTCTAGTTGTAGACTTATACAGAAATTATGTATATGCCCTTAAGCCAACATATGTATGAGATATTTGATTTGCTTGATTTCTTTGTGTGTGTGTGTGTGTGTGTGTTTTAAGTAAAGAAATATATACTAAGATATGTTTCATTATTTTCTGCTTCCACCCCATTGAACTGGCTTGACACCCTCTAGCATGATTATGCCCCGCTCTGGAGATCCCTGCCTGGGAGCTCTTAGAGCTGCCCAGAGGGGAGGCAGTTTGCTGGGCTGGAAGCAAGGGCTCCTGGGGCACAGTGATTTCCCAGGGATGTCCCAGCATGGTGGGCAGAAGTGGGCAGCGAGCAGGGAGGGAAGTGCTCTGAGCCATCCTGTATCTCTCTCCGTGGAGGACTCCATCCTCTTCCTCCCTCCCTCTGCCCAGATCTCTGACTTAGGTGCCAGTGTGATATGAGAACCCTCCTATTAGGTGGAAGTAACTGACCCCCTAAGCCCACTCTGACTCTAAGTTTCGCCAGTTCCATGAACACCTGGGGAGGAGCAGCAGCAAGGTGAGAGGTCGGAGGGCTGCCTTGATTCACTGCTTCACTGATGTGCCAATATCAGAGGGGAAGAGGCAGGATAATACTGTTTGAAATCTGAGTTAGCTGTTAATATATGGCCTGTGGGGATAAGCTGGTATGAAATTCAGAAAGACAAATGGGAGAGTGTAAAGGAATAATGATAGTGATAACTAGCTCTTATGGAGTGCTTACCGTACGCCAAGCCTGTTTCAAATACTTCATCTCCATTAATACACTACAGTCCTTTGAAACAGATATTATTATGAACTCTGCTCATTTGATTGAATTCAATCAACCAAATTGAATTTGGAGGAGGAAACTGAGGCACAGATAGGTTTAACTGAAGGATGTAGGGGTTTACTAAAGCCCAGCGTGGCCCACTGACCAACAGCATTGGCCTCCCCTAGGAGCTTACTAGAAATGCAGAACCTGGGCCCCACCCAGGACCATTGAATCAGAGCTCCCCGGTTTAGTAAGACCCAGCCCCTAGGGGATAGAGACCATTAGAGCCTGAGAAAGACTGAATTAGTGAGGCAACAAGGTCTTATTCAGCCCACACCATCAGTGGCCTTTTGTTTCAAGAAATTGTTGCTTCTCCAGTGCTGAAGTTAGGCAGGAACCTGCCAAGCTAAATTCTTCCTCTCTGTGATCTAGAAGTGATATCTGCCATTCCCAAATGCCAAGTGTTAGGTTACGATGGCCAACATTTGGAATGAAAAAAAAATATATCATTATTTCCCAAAAGAAAGAGCTCAGGAAATTGGTATATACAAAGATATGATTGGTTCCTACTTCTCTTTCCCATGGCTCTAAAACAACAGTGGTGAAGAATGAGACTCCGAAATGAGTTGACCTCATTCAACTTCATAGCCCGCATTGCTGTGTAGTCAGACAAGTCATTAGTCTGCCTTAGCCTCATTGTCTTTCTGGGCAAGATGCAGATGCATGTAACATAGGAACAGGCTGTACAGCTGTCAAGAGGATTAAATAAAATAATCCATGTGAAACAGTACTGTCAACACATAGTTGATACTCAGTACAGTTGAACTTGACCGTTACGAAGGGTGGTCATAGATGATTCTAGCTTAGGTTTATAATCTCGACTAAGATTGTTCTGGGTGCCCTGGAATGGGCTGTGTGTGTCTAAATCTCAAGACAGAATGAACAATTCGTTTAGAAGTTGTTATAAAAGCAATGGATGTTAGAGACCCCAGCTTTGCGCAGGTCAAAAAACCCGTTGCGTAAATGAACCATCAAATACTGAAGCACAAATACCTTCACTTTGAAAGGAGACCTTAGGAGCAGTTCTATCTTCCAGATGATTCAGAGTTGATTTGACTGTTTTCCTCTGTATTGTTTCAAGCTGTTCTTTCTAGAGGGCAACTCAGAAGGTTGGCACCTTCAGTTATTTTGCGCAGTATTGAGGAAAATTCTGTAAAATACCAGGATTTTTCTCAAAAATATGTGTCAATGATAAATTTAAATAAGAAGGACAGATCCAGGGTGTGTAGCTGATAAAAACAAAAAGGGAGTTTTCCGTGACCCTAAATACTTTTGTTTTTTCTGTTTGTAATTACATATACCATTTGTTTCTAGAGTCATTTACATTTATCTGGGCAGGTTTCAACAGCAGTTCAGGCATACCCATTCCAGAATTATTTCACCTACTTGGTACAATTCTTTTTTTTTTTCCTTTTTAATAATTAAATTTTTTTTTAAGATTTTATCTATGTATTTGACAGAGAGAGAGATCACAAGTAGGCAGCCAGAGAGAGAGGGGGAAGCAGGCTCCCTGACGATCAGGGAGCCCGATGTAGGGCTCGATCCCAGGACCCTGAGATCATGACCTGAGCTGAAAGCAGATGCTTAACCCATTGAGCCACCCAGATGCTCCTCAGTACAATTCTTGAGCAAATTTTTGTTCATTTTGGCCACCAGAAACTTCCCTCATAATATATAGAAGGAACCGCTGTGTAGCGAGTGGCCAGCTATCCTCAGCTAGACCATTGTGTGGAGAAAACACAGTCCCAGACCCACTCTGGACCACCAGGCCCATCCTGTGACCTCACACAACTCACTCAACCTCTCTGGACCTTCCTTGGTTGCCACAGCTTTCACATCAACATTCAGATAGCTGGCCCAACTCCCCCACCATCCTCCTCTTATAGTGAAGAGTAGATGAAAGAAATTCACAAGTGCTAAGCCAAAGGCATATATAAATTTTGGTCCACTAATATTTGTTTTACTTCTTTTATGTTGTTTAGATGTGGAGAGCTAAATGAAAAATATTTTTCCTATTCCCGTGGAAGATAAAGAGGAGAAGATTCCATTCATTATCTCTTTCTATTAAAAGCCTATATGGGGGTGCCTGGCTGGCACAGTTGGTTGAGCGTCCGAGTCTTGGTTTCTGCTGATGTCGTGATCTCAGCGTTGTGGGATTGAGCGCCATGTCAGGCTTCCTGCTGAGCGGGAATCTGCTTGTCTCCCTCTCCCCTTTCCCCTGCTCACCCTCATGCTCTCACTCTCAAATAAATTCAAATAAAATAGTTTTTTAAAAAAGCCTCTGTGTGTGTGTGTGTGTGTGTGTGTGTGTGTGTGTGTGTGTAGTGGTGATTTGAAAAAGAAAAGCAGCCAGAAAATAAAAGGGAGACCCACACAAACAGAAAGCCATGGGGATCAATGTCATTAGGAATCCTGGTATGAGCACTGACTAGCTGTGTGACCTTGTGTAAGCCCTGTCACCTCTTGAGGCCTCAGTTTGCTCACCGATAAGATGAACAAACCAGACTACATCATCTCTCGTGTCTTCTCAGCTTTCAGTGATCTATGGTGCTCTCCCCAGTCAGGCTCAACAAACCAGTCACCTCCCCTACATGACAATGATGGATAAGTCAACTCCCAGAAGCAGGGTGGAGCCAGTCCAGACCCTGTCCACAACCTTGTAACATAGGGCTCTGGCCTTCCCAGGGAAGGTTGGCCTTTCTGTTTCCATAGCGGACCAGGAGTGGTAGCAGAGGAAATGCCATGAAGGAAGAAAGAGGGGGAAAGGAAGACGAGTTGCCAGGATGTAACACTCTGTACTGACAATGTACACCATGACTTGTAGTTTTCAAGATATTTTTATGAATAATATCCATTTTATTGACATTGTGATGAGGGTGAGACCATGACATTTACTATATATCCCATGCCTGCCATGGCCTGGGCCTAGCACATAGGATCAGTACATGTTTATTATAAAAAAAGAATCGGTGAAAGATCTCATCTCATCTGGTGAGGTAGGTGTGGTTATTTTCCCCATATTTAGCTGAGGAAACAGATTCAGGAGAGGTAGCTGATTGCCGAAGTTTGCCTGGCAGTGAAGATGAGCTGTGATTTGGCTGTGTCTTCCATTTCTTAAACCTCTGCTTGTTCCCTATGTCATCATTCCAGTGTTAAGGTTATTGAGAAATGGCCACACATTCTTTGCAGCTTCTCCCATCAAGAAATTGAGTCCTTTTATCCACCCACTGAATTCTAAGCATGGTCACTTGACTGCTTTGGCCAACGGGATATTGGCAAATATGCTGCAAGCAAAGCCATGAGGAATACTTGCATATGGAGGCTTGCCCTTTCTCACCACTGGGAACACTGCCATTGCCAGGTGAAGAAGCCCAGGGCAGCCCACCGGAAAGTGAGGAACCGCGTGGACCAAGAGGCTCGAGCAACCCCGGCTATCTCAGCCATCCCCACTGAGGCTCCTAACATTTGAATGGGACCATCTCAGATCATCAAACTCAAAGAAGAAGCCACAAAATCATAAGCAGAAAAATTATTGTTGCTTTAAGCCACTCAGGTTGGGGTTGATTTGTTACACACCAGAAGCCGGCTGATACAAATAGCATCCTTCCACTCCCAGGGCTTCTGATGTTTCATGGTGACTATTATTTGATGCTGAATTGCCCTTCTTTCTCCCACAACCTTGAAGTCATTCCTCATGTAAACACATATGCACACACTAGCACATATGCAAATGCACACAGATGCCTAGGGAAAAGAAGGGGCACCAGCTTTTATAGAACTTTGTTTTGGCATGTGAAGGAGGAATTCTAAGCCCTTCTCTCCTTGTAATCAGCAGCCAGCTCATGGTTGCCCTTTGTCTCACTGTCAACGGGCTTTTGTGGGGGAGTCTAGAGTAGAGAAGCAGGAAAAAGGAGATGGGAAAATAGAACGGAGGAGAAAAGGATTCTCACCTGGGGATTCTGGCCATAAGGAGACTTCAGGCTTAATCACAGAGCTGCAGGCTCCTAGCCTCTGCCCACAAACTGGGATCAATGAGTCAGCTGGAGGCCTTTGACCCAGGTGAGCCAACAGAATGGACACCACCCACCATCTCCGTTAGCTAGCGACTCCTGGGCCTGGTGAGGGCAGCTGACCGGCCAACTGCGGGTGGTTATGCAAAAACCAAGGTTACAGCAAAGAAAGTTCATATCTTTCCAGAGCCTGGCATCTCTTGGATTGGCACCATTGGGTCCTGCCTGGCTTTTCAAGTTAGCAGCTGCCAACTGGCAGGAGCCCGTGCCCGCAGCTGCTGCTCTTGCCACCTTTCATGGTCTGTCACTGGGACCATTTCTGTGCTCTGGTTGTGGTCACAGAACATCTGCAATTAACCAACCGTGAGGGGCCTGCTAGCTCACCCAGGAAGACAACAGAGTGGGGGAAAAAACTGCTAGGAGGAAAGGAACAAAACACAGCCCGTTGCGGGAAGCCCAGCAGAATTGCCAAACCGCCTGGTGAAAGCAGAGACCACAGCAGACAAGGCAAAAGCACCTGAGCCCAGGAAGACTGCCCAGCACATAGTAGGTGCTCAGTACAGCCTTGTGGGATGAAGGAATACAAATAGCCCAGCTGCAGAAGCAGGGCTTATGTCTGTTCTCAGATCTTACTGCAAACAGGTTTGGCCCTCCTTGCTAAAACCTGCCTCTGCTCCCCAGGTCACCTCTGACCCTCGAGATGAGAGGGACTCCAGGCCACATTTAACTGCCGGCACAAATGCCTCCTGATTACCTTGGAAACTGAGATGGGGGCCATCAGCTTCCTTTCCTAGCGAACTCGGTGCAGATTAGATCAAATAAATTAGCATCCTCCATCTCAATCACATCGCTCGATGGAAACAACTTTATGTGCTAAGGCAGGGGTTAACTTAAAGTTCCCTGCCTCCAAATAAAGATTTACTTATGTGTTTATTTATTTATGCCTCATCTCCCTGCACAAAAGGTTTAAGACAGCAATGGAAAAATATCAAATGCAGCATTCTATTTTCAATCTGACAAGCCTGGAGAAGAAGGAAGATTTTTTTGTTGTTTTTTGTTTTTGTTTTTGGTGTTTTTTTTTTTTTTTTTATGTTTTCCTGGCAGCGTCTTTTGACCTACACTTGGCATTCTGTGTAATGTCCATGTGCAAGAGATTGCAATGGTGGGAAGGTCACGGGTCATGCCGTGTCAGTGCAGCCCACGCAGGGGGATGTGAACCTCCAGGCCTATCGGAGCTGAACCTCTGGCCAAATGAGGTCATGGGACAGGAATGTCAATTCTAGAGAATGTATGCTTTCTGGTTTTACAATACAATTTGGGGAGGTGAAAGATCGTGTCATTACAAAGTCAATAGAGTTCAGAGCAGAGGGCAAGAAAGGAGGGGAGTGGGAGTAATGTTTGCCAATTTGTCAGGCTCTAAGTCCCCATATCTCTCTTTACGCAATCAAGAGTGATCATCGGCAGCTTCTGGGGAAATATCGCAGTCCTAATATTTTCAGTGGAACAATTATGTGTTTGTAAGTTATATACAACACCACTGGAAGAAGGACAGGCAGGACAGATGACCCACAGGCAGGCTCAGTGATAAAAATTGGCTTAAGGAGGCAGCCTGGGGTGGTTGGAAAGAATCACCTAGGCTATAAGGATGATGGAGGGATAAAGGGGGCAGAAGATACAGCCTTGAGCCTAGCAATGATGGCAACTCAACCAGAGATGGGCTCAGAATTCCAGACACAAGCTGTTCCCCAGGGGAGGCTTGTTTTCAGTTGGTTGACTTGTTTCTCTTTAACATGAAATCGTTTTCAAAAACAGAAAGGCAGGAGGAATTTTACAGTGAACATCCATATACCCAACACCTAGGTTCGACAATTAACATTTTGCTACAGTTGCTTTATTACATATCTAGCCCTTCATCCATCTGTCTGGCCATCGTATTTTTACCTTAAGGAGGGCACATGATATAATGAGCACTGGGTACTATATAAGATTGATGAATCACTGAACTCTACCTCTGAAACTAGGAATACACTCAATGTTAATTAATTGAATTTAAATTTTAAAAAAGGGAGTTACAGATGTCAGTTCACTACCTCCCAAATACATCCATACTTGTGTCATTAATGGTTGGTTGTTCAATATTTGGTGTTTTTGCCTCTTGAGATTAAATTTATAGATAATGAAACACACATACATATCTTCAGTTAGTACTTGACAAATTCCAGCAAAGACATAAAACAGTGCAAGCCAAATCCAATCAAGATAAAGAGCATGGCCATCAACCAGAAAGTTCCCTCATACCCCTTCCCAGTAAATCCCCACCCCTAACAATCAGAGGCAACCATTGTGCTTTTTTTTTAACCACCATAGATTAATTTTATATATTCTAAAGAGTCCTATAAATGGAATCATACCATATTCACTCTTCTGCAAGTTTTCTGTCAGTCAACATAACATTTTTAGAATCCATCTATGCTGTTATGCTTATCAGTGCTCATTCCTTTTTATTGTTCAGTAGAATTCCATTGTACGAATTATTACATTTTGTTTATCCGTTCACCTGTTGATGACTACGTTGATTGTTTTCGGTCTTTCTGGCTATTAAAAATCATTTTGGATTGATGTAAATATACAAACTGAAAGGTCTCAGTGCAATTGGCCTGTCAACTCACATATTCAACTTTCAACTGTCCTGCAGTTAACCTTAAGTGTCAGAGTTGAGAGTTGAAAGCCAAAATAACTCACAACTTAATCTGACTTCCACTCAATGATGTAGATCGATTTTATTGCTTCGTAAGGTAAGAGACAAAAATTTTGAGAGCTAATTTACATAAAGAGAAATAATCGGTACTATTTCATATCAGCTGGGGTCTGAGGAGGTGGAGTAAACTTATGTTTGTGGTCTGTCCTCACCAGAAGGAAGGGTTACCCACCCCTGTATTTCTCACTTCTCCCACCTGGACAGGTTTTCAGGATGGAAACGGCCCCACCTAAAGTCAAGCAAAACTCAAAACCTCAGGGTCCATGAAGTGTCAGTTCTCCAAATGCTGGTAGAAAAAAACCTTTTGTGCTCTTTCTGAAGAAAATACAGAGAACACCTTTATCTTCCCCACACCTTCACTTCCCATTCTCTCCTCAACCCACTTCAGTTCCACTGTCAATCTCAGCACAGTGTCAAAGAAGATGAGCACCGAGACATTTCCCCTGGGTTTGGCTTCCATCGGCAATGTTAGAAAAGACAGTTCCAGTGAGGTGGTGGGGATGGGGAGGAGTTTAACATAGCCAGAGAGAAATTGAGAGAACAGAGCTAAGGAGAGACAGAGAGGACCCTGTGAGATGAAGCTGGTATAATAAAGGAAGTTTCTAAAACCAATCTTCACCCATTTTCAAAGTTCAGCTAGATCCAACCCACCTGGATCACCACCTTACGTCTCAGGGCCACTGTCCCTTCACTTCTGTCTGGGTAGGAAGCTCGGCACTCTCCCCAGACACCTCTTAGTCTCAGAATAGCACCACCTGTGTCTTCTGCAGCAACCAGAGTGTCCTCCTCTGGTCCTTGCCCCAGCCAAGGAAGGCACTGTCTTGGATGGCTGTCAATGCCTTGGCAGGTATCATCTTTGCTACCCTGAGATCAGTGATTCTCTGGACCCTGGAATTCTTCCCTTCCGCACTGGCCCCTTCTGTCTCTCTCATTCCGGTTGCCTGAACAGAGTTCATGTGAAAATTGCCAAGGCTGCTTCTGGCCTCAGGTGAAGCTTGGCCTCTTGACTATTATTTTATGCTACCAGCCCAGGCTTTGCTGGCAGCCTGAGACTTTATTGACAGCTTTGCCATGTTCCTGGGAATCCCCAAGGTTGCCCTGGGCTCCCTCTCACATCACTGTCCTTATTCACTTCTAATTCCATCTCTTCTCATTTTAAAACCCTCGACATCCCTATTGAGTCTCCCATGCAATTCCAGTTTCCATGTAATGGGAAACATCTAGGTCTCAGTTCATCTGTAGAACAGATATGATTAAAACCAACCCACATCCACTGAATGGTTCTTGACAGGACCATTGCCATCTATGTTCTCCCCAGTGACCCAGTCAAGTTTCTCTACCACCGTTACACCCAATCCCCATTCCCACACTCCTAGTCATGCGAGCTTTCACAATCCTTGTATGGCTGGTACCCAATACCAAAATGCTTTAACACATGGTGGCAAGAGCAGATAGACTTTCTACGATGTGGAAATTCCTCGACGGGGCATCCTTGCACATGCCAGCTATCATGTTGTGTTGTAAGAAAATGATGCTCTCGTGTGAAACAACTGTGTCACTTGGTTCGTTCACACTATTTTGTTCCAGGACATTATGCTTTCTGTTTCTGTTCTTGGCTTCCATAGCTTCCTTTCTCACTCCTTTGGTCCTGTCAGCTATCAGTTCTATCCTCCGGTGTCATTGCATCTGCCTCCAGCATCACTGACCACCCCATCTTCCAATCTGTCCTTTCTAATGAAACATGTTGGGAAAAGGACACAAGCTTCAAGAGATGACAATATACAAACAGGTACCATGCCTGGAATATTACAGCTACTCAAAATAGGTTTTAAAATATTATCAACTTAAAGAAAAACTTTTCTGATAAAACACATAGAAAGTCTAGATAAAAATATGACACTATTCCTCCCCAGGTTGAAAAAAAAAGTGCAAAGCTTCACTGAAAAGAATGAGAAACCCCCAAATTCTCTATTAGCAAAGGGAAATGAAAGTCAGAGCAATAAATTCACACTGGCACCATGGAATCCCCCAGAAGCTTCAGCCCAGATATAGGCCACTGGGGACTGAGATGAGGACTCTGACACTCTCCCACACACAGAAGCTAGAAGCCTCAGAAATCATTCCCATCCACTAAGACTAATACAATCACACTGTCCACTGTCTTGTTAAAGCGATAAGGAAACTTGCTGTCTGTTTGGTCTTTATGCAGGTAAACTAAAACAAAAAAAAAAGACACCTATGAAAAAGTCAAGAACCCAAGCCTCCATTCCTTGTAGAGGTGAAGTTCGAGTTACAGAAAGCCCAAACTGAAGGGTCAACATAAGAATTGGTCCAGAGCCTGGGAGACCCTATGGCCTTGGCAAAAGTCAGTGTGGAATCACTCTGAATACTACAAGGACCTCGGCAAAAGGAAACAAAAGTTAAAGACAGTCTCACAACTAAAACAAACAAACAAAAAACAAAGACCAGCTACACAAGGAAATGAATTACCATAAGGGATAGTTGGCAGCTGCAATAAAGAGGGAGAATATAGCCTGCTCCCAGGAAATAATAGAAACATCTGGAGAAGAATATAAAATAAAGATCCTGAAAGTGATTAAAAAGATACCAAGAATAAATAGACATGGTAATGAAAGTGAAGGATAATATGAATAAGGAGCAGCTAGAGTTGAAATACTAATAAAATCTTTTAAGAAGAGGAATGGAAATTTAGAATGAATTTCATCATATAATGGCAGAATCAGAGTCAGGTGACTTCTGTAAAAACAGGCAGCAAGAAGAGACAAGGAGAGCAAAAGAGCAAATTTCCTATTTGAACTTGCACGTCTGATATCTATTCAGCTAGTCTCTGGCATAGAAGAGGATCTCACCAAAGATTTGCTGAATGAATGCAGCAACAAATGAAGAAGCTATAGGTAAAAGGACTGAGGAATAATGAAGGAAAATCTTCTGGGCAGTATTCTGGACTACAGTTTTTCTTTTCTCTCTTAAAACCCAATGTAGCTCCCCAAACTTATTCCATCTTAGCAATGGCAGACAGTCATTGGCCAAGGCTGTGTATAGCCATCCAGAAGCAGCAGACATTTTTGTGGAAAGCATTTCACAGCAGGGCTTAGCTGCGCTCATGACTTTCTAGACTGTGGCTATGCTGAGAGCTTTATTCCAGCCCTGCATGGATTGAAGCAAAAGTGCAGAGGGACAGAAAGAGCGAGGGCCATGGAAACACAGCTGGGAAAGTCCACACAGAACAAAGCAGATCTCCAAGACGCTCCCTGATCTTGATGGTTTGACCTGTCAGTAGAGAGATGATCAGTCCAGCTTTTATCTCAGTGGAACTGGTAGCACGTGAATATAGAAATCAAGTCAAAGCACAACAAAGAAATGGGTAACAAAAGATAAAGGGGGACCTGTTCTAAAATCAGCCCAATGCTGCATCCATAGCTGTCTCATAGCCGTAAGGGAAGCAATGGAACAGGTAGTACCCTCCAAACCCGAAACTAACAAAAGGAAACCACCGCCCTGGCATGATGGTTTGAAATCATGCTGCTGTTTATGCTGAATTAAACTATTTCCTAAACTATATATGTTCCACTCCAAATCTAGCATCCGGTGGTTCTTAGTTCCTCTTTTAGTTCTCCAGAGAATCCACTGGATTTTTTTCAGCCCTCTCTCCACTCAGTCATGTTCCCATCTCACTTAGCTAACTCAAGACGCTAAGCTTGCGGAAGTCGTTCCCACAAGCTGAAGCTGCATTGGACTGTCGTTACAGGCAATGCAAAACACAGTTGATGAAAGGATAACGTGCTAGAATACCTGGATCAGATGGGCAAACTTACATGCCTGTTGCACCCACTCTGGGAAATGAATCATGCAAGATAGCTTTCTGACCTTTAGGGTTTCCTTTTATACAATGAGGATTCATGGAAGAGGTTTGGTGCATGGGTTTGGGTGTCAGGCTGACTAGAGTCTGAAGCTGGGTTTGCCAGGTGCTAGTTAAGAGACCTCAGTGAGTTACTTAACATCTCTAAACTCATCTGAAAAGTGGCGCTAGAAGTATTATCAGTTGATAATATTAGTTACAGTGCACACCCATTGTACTGACCTCACAAGGCAGCTGGGAGGACAAAGCACGATATGACATGTGACTGTAACTCTCTGAGATACTCAATATCTCATGAAGAACACTGAGAATCCTCATCATGGATTTTTTGGGGGGGAGGTGGTGCCCAGCCATAGATAAAACTCCAGAGAGAACCATACTGTCGAAGCTGGGCTTTAGGGTTGAGAGAAGCAAGAGCCCACGGCAGGATTACAGAAGGCCCCCACCACTTACCATATCCCAACAAAAGAAAAACAAAATCTAACCCACATTCCCCGGCCTCAATTCCCACACATTGGCATAGTCGTCTTCATACTTTCAGAAAATATATATGCTCAAATGCATGCCTAAGTGTTAGTGGAAGTTACCTGTGGGGCATGTGATTAAGCCTTCATAAGGATGATCATCTGGTAGATTGAAGATGGTCCAATCGTTCTTTGGACTCCTCCCATGGAGCGGTAGCATCCATGTCCTGCCTGTTGTATCTAGGCTCAGCTTTGTGACTTACATGACAGATAGCATGTAGGGGAGGTGATGTTCTGGGACTTCCAAGGCTGTCATGAGCAGCCTTGCAGCCTATGTCAGATCTCTGTGGTTGCTTGCTGCAAGGAAGCTGGTGGCCATGTAAGGAATCTGCCCGTCTTGAGGCTACCATGCTGGAAAGCACACAGGAAACAACCACATGGAGAGCCTTGAGACCATAGGAAGAAAGAGAGAGAAATGCTCAGCCAACCCCTAGGCCTTCCAGCCATTCCCTGCTGAGGACCCAGGCATCTGGAGGTGAAGAGGCAGGCTGTGTCTGTCTAAATTGCAAATTTGAAAGAAAATACATGCTGTTTCTCTAAGCCACTAAGGTTTTGGGTGGTTTGTTACATAGCAATATATAACTGGTAGAGAACGCATTCTTTTATTGTCTGAATTTTCACAACTAACACATGCTTCTCTTTCCAGTTTGAAAATAAAAGGGAAAAATATGAAAGAGAAAGTTAAAGGAGAAGAAAGACTTTTTTTTTTTTTTTTTTTAAAGAGAAAGGCAATCTCCTGTACTCTTCCTTTCACTAGCCTCTCCAACAACCTTCTCTTAATGCTGGATTCAACTTGGATTGTCATAGGCTAGTCAGTTCCCTCTTCTGAAGGAAACTACCATTTGATGCCTCCTGTCATCTCAGAGAAAATAGATCCTGTTCTAAAGAGCTGTAAGCACAGGGCAAAGCCCTTCCGAGATTCAGAGACAAGAGCTTGATGTCCTTTGGGATGAATACATCATTTTGCACGTGTCCTTACGCTCTTCAGTTGGCTGAACCGTCCCCATAAAATGACTCAGCTCAAACCTTGCTAAGAACAAAGGAGCAACTGATCTGCTTTAGAGTCTAACCTGGCATCATTGCGGTGTGACTTCAGAGAGAACCTTCCATATTAAGAATGTGGTCTTTAGAATCTTGGATCAGAAGGGACCTCAGAGGGTCTTTGGTTTTGCAACTAGGGTGAGGGAAAGGGCGTTCATGTCACCTCTTGGCTTTTGCCTTCATCAAACAAAGGGGTTTAACTGGGTGGTCTTTTTTAAAATTCTTATTTATTTATTATTTCTTTTAAGTAAGCTCTACACTCAAGGTGGGGTTTGAACTCACAACCCCGAGATCAAGACTCATGTGCCCTGCTGACTGAGCCAGTCAGGCGTCCCTGACTGGATGGTCTGGAAGACCTCTCGTAGTTATGAAGCCTATAATGCTTGAAGCTAAAACAGAAGCCCGGGTCTTGCTCTGTGCAACATGTCAGACAAATCAATGATGGAAAGAAGCCTTCCATGGTGCCATCACAGGCAGAGTGCTAAAGCCTCAGTGTGACCTAATGGGACATTCATTCCCTCCTTTCACCATCCCCTTTAGTGAAGGACCCAAATTCCTGTGCATAGCAAACTGTTAGGAGTAAAGGGGTATCTACTTGGCAGAGACTTTCTATTCTCCGAGGGGAATAAAGGGTAGTTCCCCTTCTTCAAAGGGAAGGCCTGGTGTGTGTGACATGTTGAAATGAGTAGATCTTTGGAAATCATTTTTGCTGTTCCTTGGTGGAAGAGTGGTTTGGTGTTTCCTAGTATCTCCTATACAGGCCATTTTAGATCGTCTACCAGCCACTCCCTCCCCTGGCAGAAAAGCCAGAAGAAAGGAGCTGACAGAATGAACCTCTCCCCCACCCCCTTGGTGCTAGAACTCCCTCATCAGTTAAATATGGAGAATCAGCTTACCTAGTAAATTCTAATAAGGCAGCCTCCTCAGCTGTCAGTAGCCCTCCCTGCTGAAGAAGACAGCAAGCAAAGAAAAAGATGACCCACAATGCTTGGAGCAGTTTACTTTCCCACACCAAGGCACAAGAACCTCAGAATGGCCTCCATTACAGCGGCACTCACAGAAAAGCCCACCACAAGGAACACTGGAGTAAGTTACCCTGGGTCCTAGGACTCCCGCCAAACACAGCAGGTAGGGGATGGCAATTGTAAGAAATTAATTAAGATGAATTATTAGTCTAATGAAAAATCTGGGCTTAAACATATGCACATATGCAAGCCCCCTTTGCATGCCAGCTCTCAGTTGAAGTGGTGGACATATCAACCTTAGACCCAAAGGCAGCCAGTTGAAGGTCTGAGTTGGTATTAGTCGGGAAAACACGGGAACCATTTCCAAGGGTGGTGCTAAGAAATCCAGGAACTGGGCAGGAGGCAAAATTGCAGGGGTTCTAGACCAATCTCAGCCACTGGTTTTATCACTTGAGAAAAGATAGGTAAGCACCAGGTCTGTGCTTCTGAAACAAGGGAAGGCAGTGGAATGCCAGTAGCGCATGGACCACAGGGGTAAGTGTAGCGTATCTTTCAAAGGCATCAGTCTTGATGGCAAGTATTTTAAATATGTTTATTTTTTAATTTGGAAACTGTTTTCCAGAGATAGAAGCAACATAAAACAAAATTTTAAGCACACGGTTCATGGGTTTTAGCAAATGAACACACCTGTATAAACACCACCACAATCAAGAAATGGAATATTTTCATCATCTTCCAAATTTTCCTTATGCTCTTTCACTGTTAATACTTCTTCTAGCCCCAGGAAACCACTAATCTTCTTCCTGTCACTACAAGTTAGATTTGTTTTTTTTTCAGAGGTTCATGTAAATGGAATCATAGAGTATTTCCTTTTGTTGTCTGACTTTTGCTCAGCAAACTAGCTTGAGATTCATCTATGTTGTTTTATGCACCAGTTCATTCCTTCTTATTGTTAGATAGGATTCCATTGTACAAACACAGCAGAATTTATTTTTTTGAGAGAGGGGCCGAAGGGCAGAGGGAGAGAGAGAATATTAAGCAGACTCCATGCCCAGCGTGGAGCCCAACATGGACTCGATCTCATAAGACTGAGATCATGACCTGAGCGGAAATCAAGAGTCAAACACTGAGCCACCCGGTGCCCTACACATAGCAGAATTTTTAATAACATTCTCAAGCTAATGAACATTTAGGTTGTTTCAAGTTGGGACGGTTACGAATGAAACCATTATGAACATTTGTGTACGAGTCTTTGTGTGTTTCCAAGTCTTAAGTTAAGGCTATGTTTAATTTTATAGGAAATTGACAAGCTGGTCTAAAGTGGTTCTAGCAATTTACATTCCCACTAGAAAGCATTTATATTGAAACAAAGGCAAATGGACTTGAGCCACATGATATATGGGGGATCTAAATCCAGAAGATAAGCCATAGTCAATTTCCCATGAAAAGTCTCTTATGGCATTCCCCTAAAGTACCATACACATATTTGGGGCTTTGGAATTCTGTACTGTGACACCTGAGGATGCACGTATATACAATATGTATATACAGTAATATGCATGTGTAGATCTATTACTTAGTAATAGATAACTATATTAAATACAATATAATTTTACATAATAGAAGATAAAGATGGCAGAGGTGGGGAAGGACATGTCTTCACTGTCATCGTTATTGGAGATGGTTAAGAGAAGACTCTGCAACTTAGTGTTTTTCAAGTTTGAGTAACATACAGACCTTTTCGAAGAAATAATTTTCTCTTGGGTGTACGCTCTTGGATAAAAATATTTAATTAAAATACTGCTCATTACATGCAAACGTAAGACCACAGATTCCTCATATTTTAGCTTGTCTGCATCTTGGAAGCCCTTAAACATTTACAAATTAGTGGAACTCGAACTATAACAGCAGAGCAATTTCAATTAACAACATTGATTTAAAATAATGGATAATATTGTTTTCCTGAAACTCAGCTGCAACCGGCACTAAGTATGAGAGAGGACATTATGTTCACACAACCACAGGTCAAACAATGGCTACATTTTCCCAGTGCTTTGCAAATTATTTTCCAATTACTAGGAAACCTTTGCTCAAGCGATGTGCATTCGGCACAAATGCTTCATTAACATATAAGGTCTGTCTTTGTGGTTTTCTTATTAGGCCAACACAAGTTAAGTGGAACTACTTAGCATCCATTCAACCATCCACACGTGCACGTTTGTGCATGTGCACCTGCTGTGAGACTATAAACCATAAGGGGCGGGGACTGTGTTGCTGGGTCTCACCATTATATCCCCAGGAATTGAGGGATGAAAGCCCCAAACAGAAACTAACTATAAGATTAAATAATTAGGTCAAAGAAATGTTTTTAAATGAGACTGTTATCTTTTCAAAATTATAAATACTGGGGGCCATTTAGATAAAATATCAACTTAAAAAAAAAAAAACCTGAAACCCTCAAATTCCCATTTGGGTTTTTTCCAAGTGCAGACACAATCAGACACAATCTGCCGCTCTTCTGAGGGGACAGCCTGGGCAAACAGTAGAGCCATGAGGACAAGAGGGAAATTAATCAGGAAATATCAAGAAAGCCTGGGAATATGGCATAGCTAGTGATGTGTCATTTGTTCAACAAACAAATAGGAAGGCTCAAGGGAAATGAAATTTCTCAGGACCGAAGACCAAGTGTGTCTTGTCAGCAAACGTGGCGAGGAAACAAAGAAGCAAAATCACTTCTGATGAAAGGAGGCTCAGTACCGGAGTTTAAGGAACACTTGAAGAGAATACAATGAGGATCCCTTAGAATTTGAGCAGGATGCGACATCTCTGAATTATTTCTACATACAACTCCCTTGCATGGCAAGTGAGGGAACGGCGAGCTCCCACTTACAAAAGAAGAAACCGAGGCTCACAAGGGTCTGAAGCTTTTCCTATGGTTACAGAGGAAGTCAGAAAGAGAGGTCTTGTGCTGAAGTCTCTTGCCTGTGATCCACACTCTTGCCAATATTCTGGAGACCAAAGATCTAGCAGCAGTACAGGCTCATGGTTAAATGTGTGGGCTCGGAATCAGACTGCCTGGCTAGGGGAGGTCCCTGGTACACCCCATCCTCATTCTTGTTGTCACACAATGAAATCACACACGTGGATGTGATTTCCGTCACACAGTCTGCTCTCATCAAATGTAGCCTTTACACTTGTAATGGTACATACATTATGCAAATAAAAGTTGACGGGAGTGGATGGATTATACGTAACCTTTGTACCAGGTACCAAAGCATTCTGGGATAGATAATGGCTGAGAAAAAAAAATTGACATAATGAAACAATCTAACAACATCAAAAAGGATGAGCTACAGAATTTTGACTAATAAGGAATGAGGAATGATTGTTCTCACCAAAGGGGAACAGACAGAGAATTGGGGGCCAAACCAAACAATGAGATTAAACTGGGAAAGTCAACATTCACAATTACTCTTTTACGTTGCCATTCAAATATCTCCTGTTTAAAAGAAAGATTAGTTGATAGATGATTTAAAATTGCCTCTTACTGTGAGTGTAAAGAAGATTCAAATGAAACTCATAGGGATATTATATACACTGTATTAAGGGGACACTGTCTGATGGGTGGCTAAAAGGTACAGCCTGTAAGACTTTCCTCAAGGCATTCCAATTCAATTCTGTTCTTTTCCAAGAGCCCATTTACTAAGCAACTACATGCTCACATTAGGCTGCTTTGGTCCTGTGTGCTAAGCACTTTGTTAGGTGCTGGGGATCCAAAGGTTAAAAAAAAAAAAAAAGCCTGGCCTTGGCCTCTCAGACTAAGTGGCCAAGTCAGAAATGTGAACACAGGGCACAGTAGTGGCACCATAGATGACCTGTCCATAGTGCTGGCGCGTCCAATTAAGGACATTCAATAGACCGAAGCATTGGCTTCATTTTCTACCCTATTCTGCTGTTATACACCTACATATATAACCTTGCTTTGGCCCCATCGTGGTTGGAGTCCTTCTTGGTCCCTTGACTTTAGGCTTCCCTGCGTGACTGACTTGCACCAATGAGATGAATGGATATGACGTGAGAAGGGGCTTAACATGACTTTTCTATCCTGTATTCCTCCCAGGCATGAAGAGAACATGCCACACATATTCTGCGGAGCCAAGGAACACAAGAGACAAGAGGAGCAAAGCTGGATCCAGCCAGCAGCCTGGAGCCAAACCCAGCTGAACCCAATTTGGTTCAGCTAACCTCCAGCCAACACACAGACCCTTAACGTAAGAAGTCAATTCTCGTTTTAAGCCATTGAGTTTTAGGGTGATTCATTACATGACATGTGTTCAGAGCTGTCTGAGACAGGCCATGGGAGGTATGACAGGGATGGACAGGAATAGAGCTTTATTGGGGCTCTTCTCTGCCAACATACCACCTACTTCTCTCCCACACTCCCTCCGTGAAACACATAAGCGCGTCTCCCAAAACAGAGCTATAAGAACTGTCGCCCGTTGCCGATCCTATAAAAAAGACTTTTATTTGGATTGTGTCGGGGCAGTGCAGGGCCCAGGTATTAACTGTTCCTATACCTCCACAGCTCCCTTTCTTGTCGTTCTTTCTTAAAATTGGTGGCTCCTTCAAAAACACACATATGATGCACGTCAAAGCAGCCCATGAGACAGAAAACAGACAGAGGTGGTTTTCCCAGGAGAAATGAGCTGGTTTGTGTAGCTGTGGCCAAATTTTGAAAAGTATCCTGCAGACATGGGGAATGCAGAACTTCAGTCACAGATGAAAAATGTTAACTTCTCTCTCTCTGGCGAGTAGCTAGATGCTAAGGAAAGGCTGGGGCGGGTTCATAAAGCGTGGGCAGGGTGGTAAGAAAAGTGACAAGGAAAATCTATCTCATGCTATGAGAAATGTGGGGCTATGCCTTCCATCCGTCCCTTCCAGAACGCACAACAACATAGGATGATACACATTTCAGAGGCAAAGGTTTTTGTTAGAAGTTTTTGTTAGTTAATTTTAAAAAAGAATTTAAGGAGAGGGCTTCCAACTAAGGCAGATGAGTCCCACAGTATTAATACAGTTAAGCAAATATTGGAGGATCATAGGAAATGAGGTTGAATAAATTACATGTTTTATCAGACATCTTTGGGCTTTGAAACTGCTGACAGCCCACTGTGGAATATTAAATCTCACATTTCTCAATTTGCCTTTTTATTGATGTTGGGGAGGAGGTTGTATATGAAAAATTTTCTTCTCCCAACATCTATAAAATATTATGTATGCATTAAAATATGTGTAAATATTTATTTTCAAGTGTCTTTGGCTGAGTTCCCCTAGAAGCCAACCCTAAGACAAGCATTTGGGAGCAGGTCCTTTATTTGGGAGGTGACCCCAGGAAGTACCAATTGGGAAGTGGGGGAGTCAGGTAGGGGAAAGAGTTGATACAGGGCTCATTAATGATCACAGGGGAAGGCGGGGCTCAGACCTGTTAGGGACCTCTGGGAGATGATATGGATAACCGTCCTACCCGTCACAAGGGAAGTCATAGCATCACAATTAAATCCCATCCAATATTGGCTGAAGGGTACTACCAAGGGGGTTAACACCCAGCACTTGCAGTCTGCCCCACCAGTAGGGCCTGAGAGAGAACCCGCAGGCAGAGAGTCTCCAGGACAGGTGGACGGTATCCCTGGTTGTCCAAGGACAGTGCGTGCTATAGAAACTGCAGCCTTTAAATCTGTGTCAGTAAGAAGAGTTATATGTTCAGTGAGATCTTACAAACACTTCCACTTGTCCAGCCCACCAGTATACTCTTTTTTAAAGACTGATTGATTGATTTAGAGAAAGCACATGTGTGTGAGTGGGGGTGGGGGGGGAGCAGAGGGAGAGGGAGAGAGAATCTCAAGCAGACTCCCTGCTGAGTGCAGAGCCCGACTCGGGGCTGGATCCCATGACCCTGAGATCACAACCCAAGCCCAAGAGTCTGACGCTCAAATGACTGAACCACCCAGGTGCCCTCCAGTGTGCTCTTTTGAACCACACTTAGAATCAGACTTCAGTTACAAAAAAGTCTTTGTTTCTGAATGCGAGAGTCCCGCAAGGAGCCAAGGGAGCACAGGAGGATGGAAAAGCAGCTATTTACAGCTAGAGCCTGCAGATTTCAATGTTTTCACAACCAAGAAGGCTGCACCTGTGTTTATCTGCTGACCTTTGGCCCTGAGTTAAACAAAGTACCCACGGACACACAAGAAAGTGGTGCTGTGGGGACTGTCACACAGTCTGTGGACCTCAGCCATCCTTCACCACCAGGCTGCCTCTGGTTGGGTGGGTGGGGGGGGAGGGACTATGGCTGATGCAGGCCCAGATTTACCTTCCCAGAGGGGAAAGAAATCACAAATTCTACAGGAGTAATGGGCCTAAGGAATAGGGGTCAGAGAAAGCTTCAGGAAACCAGCCAGGGGTTCTAGTCTTTCTCGATTGAAGGATCTCTTTAAGAGTGATAAAAAACCATAGATTCTTTCCCTCTCCCCAAATCAAATCATATGCCAAAAAAAGTGCAGATTATATGAAGAGCCTTACAGTCACCTGAAACCCCTCTGAGTCCCAGATTAAGGTATAAGGTGACAGGAACAACTCAAATTGTGCATGTTGTGATTTGGGGGGTACTTCCAGAAAAAATGTTCAAATTCTAGAAAATTCCCCAGGAAACAGTCTCTTCTTATCAAGATTTCCTCTCTCCTGCTGGCAGCTCTCATATTAGGTCTACAGTTGCCAATAGCCTCAAGTGACAGGAAGGATTCCAGATACTAATTCATGATTAGATCTGGTAGGGTTTTTTCCAGCTCCCATGTAAACCACAAGTTCTGCCTAGCCAAACTAGGTCAATCAATGCTGCAGGGAGGTTATCTCAAATTAGAAATTAGCTGGGACCAAGGAACATACCTAATCGATTAAGTATCACATAAGAAGGACAGAAGCATTAGAGGTAATGACAGTGGCAGGGATCTTGACCCCAAAATAGAGGACTTTTCCATCCCTTACCCATTATTTAAGAAGTTGCTGTTCTGGGAAGCCAAGAGGGCAGAGAAAAATGTAACTCAGGGAGTCAGGCAGACCTGGTGCCACGTTCCCCATGGAGCCCATAATTCACTGTGACCCTGGGAAAGTTAGGCTATCTCTCCGATAGTCAGTATTTACATCTGAACACTAGGCGAGTACCATTTTCCTTCTAAGGATGCCGTGGGAGTTAAAATGAGAACCAAGATACACTGAAGGCCAGATTCAACTGCCACCAAATATCTCTGGGAGAAAATCTCTACCCCAGAAAAGAGCTCCATGGGCACCTGGGTGGCTCAGTTGGTTAAGCAACTGCTTTTGGCACAGGTCATGATCCTGGAGTTCCAGGATCGAGTCCTACATTAGGCTCCCTGCTCAGCGGGGCGTCTGCTTCTCCTTCTGTACCTTTCCCCTCTCATGCTCTCTCTCTCAAATAAATAAATAAAATCTTAAAAAAGAAAAAGAGCTCCAAACCTTAGATGATAGTCTCTTAATTTCAACCTATAGTTATCAAATTATAGAGCCCTAGACAGTACGCGAAGGAGTAATGCAATCCAGTCCCTAATTGGGCAGTGAGGGAAGTGATGCCCAGAGTATGCAAATGTCTCGCTCAAGTCACACAGCTAGCGGTGACAGACTGAGAACCTGGGGCTAGCTCTCTGGACTCCCAGTCCTGTGGTCTCTCTACTAACAAAACGGAAGTACAAAAAAGGACATTAAAAAGATCTCTTGGAATTTAATGGAATTGGATATCATCTTTATCCAAAACATTCTTGGAAGATAATGAACAGAGATCACCTGATACACAGTGAGCCATTCGATAAGTGTTTTGGTTCTGGCTGCTTTGGCTTCTGGATCATTCTGGCCTGGAGATAAGTAGATATGTAGGAGGTGAAGAAGGAAGCAGTGTGTTGGGAGTTATATTGAACAGGCGCACAGACTGGATCATTTTAGCTCTGATACAAGGTCAACGTGTGAGGTGCAGCAACACACTCGACCCCACGGGGCCTCCACTTTATCTGTAAAAGGATGTTCTCAGGCTTTCTTTGGGCTTTCATGTTCCAGTCTCCCCCAAGAAGGCCCCAGCATGCTTTCACGGTCTCTCGTCAACTGTCCAAAGGGGCCAGCAGCACAGGATGCAGGAAAAGAAAATTTGAATAGGAGAGAAGAGAGAAGACTAAAAGGGGGTGAGGAGTCCAAGCAGTGAGCAGGGAGGAAGTGCTTGAGAAGAGGGATGTGGCCACAACAAGGCTGGAAGCCCAGGAGCCTTTACCTGGTCCCCAATCTGGGAAGTGGCTTCCCACTTCTGCTCTTGGATGTGTCTACATTCAACACAAACCTGAAAGGGCTTCCCCTCATTGGCGCATCCATTCAGTCAATGTTGTTGTTCTTTTTCCCTTTTTCTTTCCTTGTTTCTTCTTTTTCTTCTTCCTTTTTTTTCCCCGCAGCAGTTTTATTCAGATATAATCCTCATGCCACACACTGCACCCAATTAAAAGGCACAATTCAATGGCTTCTCATATAGTGAGAGCTGCACAACCATCACAGTCAATTTTAGGATATCTTCATCACCCCCAGAAGAAACTGACTACCCTTCAGCTGTACACCCCCCACAACCCCTCCATCTCTGCCCCGAGCCTGAACCAACCACTAATCTACTTTCTGCCTCTCTAGATTTGCCTGATCTTGATATTTCATACAGTATGTGAGTAGAATCATACACCATGTGGTCTTTTGTGTTTGCCTTCTTTCCCTCAGCATCATGTCTTCCACATTCATCCATGTGGGAGCAAATATCAGAACTTCACTCCTATTTATTGGAGTAAGAGTCTAGCGTAGGGATAGACCATATTTGTTAATCTGTTAATTGGTTGATGGACATTTGGCTGGTTCCCGCTTTGGAGCTATTGCACATAATGCTGCTGTGAACATTTTTTTTTTTTAAGAGATGGAGATAGGTAAGAGTGAAGAGAAAAGGAGAGAGAGAATCTTAAGCAGGCTCCATGCCCAGCACAGAGCCTGTCATGGGGCTCCATCTCACAACCCTGAGCCAAAATCAAGAGTCAGCTGCTCAACCAACTGAACCGCCCAGGTGCCCCCAGTCTGAACATTTTTAAACAAGCTCATTTTGTGAATCCACCAGTAATTTTTGAGAACCATTTCACACCAAAACTTTGGGGACCTAGACATACAAAAATGAATGGAACCCTTGCCCTCAAGAAGACACAATCTTCCACAGATATGCCATCTGAGGGAGGTGTTTCCAGTGAGGCTGGGGCCCAGAGGCAGAGAGCACATGGCAGGCTGCAGAAACTGTCCAGGTGAAGGCACAGAGGTGTTGAAGAAAATACCACATTCTGATCATTGCAAATAATAATAATAATAATAATGCCTAATCTTCCCTGATGTTTGCTATGTATCCGGTACTAGTCTAAAATCCTTTATTTGCATGAACTCATTGACTCCCCATGGTAGCCTATGACCCTATTATTTTCCCCAGCTTCTAGATGGGGGAAACGGAAGCACAAAGAGGTAAGTGATAACCTGAGGTGGGCCACCCAGAGGGGGATCCTGAATTCAAACCAAGGGTCCAATGCACCGTCTAAGCCGCCGTGGGGATGTCCTCGTTTAATTTCCAAATTGTCCTGGTTGCTTAGATCATGGAGTGTGTGAGGGGAACAGCAGGAGATGACATTGGAAAGGCAGGCTGTGCTGAGCCATATGAAGAAATCCTAACTCCCAAAGCAAACAGGAACTATTGAAGGTTCCATGCAACAACACTAAAGAGATTCTCATTTAAGGCAGACCAGCAGCAACAGTGGGAGGGTTGATCACAGTGAGGAGAGACCATGAGTTTATTTTCCTATTAATATGACCTGAAAGTGAACAGTACTCGACCACCCATTCCCATATAACACACCTGTCACAGGTGTGAAACTGCATTGGTTGTACTATCCTGGATGCAATCTTTCCAGGAGGATGCCACGGTCAAGTTTTTATGAACATCATTCTTGTGTTTGCTATCATAGGTTTGACCCTGATTCTCAATGAAACTGGGCTGGATGGTGACATAGATCTCACCGTGCAGAAGCAAGAATGCTGTGTACACATCTCTGTGGCTCATATCTCTTTTCCCAGGCACACCAAAGGATGGGATGTCAGCTGACAAAGACAGGGTTCCTGTGTCCAAGGACCACGGAAGGGGGCTTCTCACACACACGCATATCCATAGCAGGGCCTCGCCATGTGGGTATCTCACGGGAGTCTTGGCCCTGCTTTTTTCCATCCTCTCCCTTGAGATTTAACTGTAGCTTCCTATCCCCTAACGGAGCCCATCCAGACTATAGAACCAGCCAGGGAAGCTCCGAGGGTGCTCCAGAATGAGTGCCAATAGAAACCATGACATGGGAGTGCCTGGGTGGCTCAGTGGGTTAAGCCTCTGCCTTCGGCTCAGGTCATGATCCCAGGATCCTGGGATCGAGCCCTACATCGGGCTCTCTGCTCAGCAGGGAGTCTGCTTCCCCACACACCCCCCACCACCTCCCTCTCTGCCTACTTTTGATCTCTGCTTGTCAAATAAATAAATAAAATCTTAAAATATATATATATATATATATGAAAAGGAAAGAAACCAAGACACGACTGCAGCACCTATGCGAGGGGCATAGAAAATGCTCCTGCTCGTTATCCCTCTGCCCGAAAACCACGGTTGTTTCATGGAAGGTAGAGGATGATCCTTGAGCCAGCAAGAGTTCGTATTTAACTCACAAATCCTCCCAATCCCTTTATGAAGCTGCTGTGATCATTTCCATTGCACAGGTGGAGACGCAGAGAGAATGAAGGGTTAGCAGATTGACCTGCTGTATTCAAAACTGTGCTGGTAAAACAAGGCTCTGGGCAGATCATCTCCCTTCATCCTCTCCCCGGATCTTTCCTTGTTTATCTGTTAAGATTGAGTATTTTCTAGGGTCTGAGATAGTGTGGGGGTTGGCAAATGCAACACTTGGTACGCATATCTTTAGAATCTCACCATTTTAGCTGGGATCATTGCAGGGATGCTACAAATATCTGCTGAATATTTCACTCATGGTGGAAATATCTCTTGGGGTTAATTACTAAAGTATCCCCCATCTCTCTTTTTCTCTGAATGTGTGGGTATGTTTGGGTGTAGGCATATATATATAATGTGTGTGTGTATACATCTCATATACATATTAACAAATATATTAACAAAATATGCATAAGTAGATAATAAATAAAAGCAAAAATATGTGAATACTTTCTTTTTTTTAAACTATAACAATTTATATCTCCTGAAACTATTATTTACTTATTTATTTATTTTTAGGATTTTATTTATTTACTTGTCAGAGAGAGAGAGAGAGAGACAGCGCCAGCAAGCACAGGTAGACAGAGCAGCAGGGAGAGGCAGAGGGGCTTCCTGCCAAGCTAGGAGCCCAATGTGGGACTCGATCCCAGGACACTGGGATCGTGACCTGAGCCGAAGGCAGATGCTTAACCAACCGAGCCACCCAGGCATCCCGATACTTTCTTTCTTTTTTTTTTTTTTTAAAGATTTTATTTATTTATTTGAGAGAGAGACAGTGAGAGAGAGCATGAGCGAGGAGAAGGTCAGAGGGAGAAGCAGACTCCCCACGGAGCTGGGAGCCCGATGCGGGACTCGATCCTGGGACTCCAGGATCATGACCTGAGCCGAAAGCAGTCATCCAACCAACTGAGCCACCCAGGCGTCCCCCGAATACTAACTTTCAATGCCTATATTCATGCTCTGAATTGAGTTCTCTATTTTACAAAAATAACTAGAAATACCATAATAGCTAACTTTTGTAGCCTGCTTATTATGCACTGAGAACTGTTCCAAGCTCTTCAAATGCTTTAGCTCATTCAAGTCCTACAACAACCTTTTGTGACATAAGCTCTTATTTTCCCATTTTACAGATGAAGAAGCTGAAAGAGAGATTTTTGAATACTTTGATCAAGTTTTTACAGCCACTAAGTGGAAAGTGAGGACCTGAACACAGGCAGTCTGGCTCTAATTCTGAATTCTTCCGTTAAGAGATAAAGACAAGGTGGGGCATCTGGATGGCTCAGTCGGTTGGGCAACTGTCTTCAACACAGGTCATGACCCCAGGGTCTGGGATGGAGCCCAGCATTGGGCTCCCTGCTTAACAAGGAGCCTGCTTCTTCTTCCCCTCACCCTTGCTTGTGCTCTCCCTCGCTCCTAAATAAATAAAAGCTTTAAAAAAAAAGATAAAGACAATTCTCCAATTGCTGATTGAGAAAGCTATATAAATTATACTCAACTCCATCATAATTTGGCTCCCTTGGAGAGAAACTGGTCATTTGCCCTGTAGCCCTGAGTAACCTGATTGTTTTAAGTGTAACCCAAATAAACTTGGGTTGCCTTGAGGCCAATCTCTGTCTCAGCATATCTGAAAGAAACAAAAATCTCATTACAAAAAAGCCTTAAAAGTACCAAAGTTCTCTTGAGATGATGGTGAGGAGGAACTTTTATTATGGAACATATAGGAAGACTAATTAAAATCTAATTCACATACCACTCTTTCCAAAATTTGTCTTTTTATCTTTTTCCTCTGCCCCAGCCTTCTGGCCCCTATCCTCATGCTGGCTTGTCCTACTCACTTTCTCCCCCTTTCTCTTCCTACCTCATCTGAGCTCACAAATAGTGCTACTATTCTCCTGCCTGCCCCTCCTGACCCTGAAGAGCCAGGAAAGGCCTCACCGGTCAAGCAAGCAATGGAGATTTCCTTGCTATGAGACAGTAGGGGGAGTAAATTGAAGATACTTATAATTCACTTATTCCTGACCACACTTCCACAAGATAGACACAATCATTATCCCCATTTTACAGATATGTCATTTGAGGCTTAGAGCAGTTAAGTAACTTCCTTAAAATCACGCAGCTGGGAAAGGCAGAAGCAGAACTTGAATCTTAACCCGTCAAAACTGTAGCTCATGCTTTTTCAAAATATATATGTATATATATTATTGAAGTAGAGTTGACATACGATGTTACTTTAGTTTTCAATTGCATAATATAGTGACTCGACAATTCTATACAGTACGCAATGCTCACCACGGTAACAGTAGTTACCGTCTGTCACCATACACTGATATTACAATGTTATTGACAATATTCCCTATGCTGCGCTTTTCATCTCTGTGACTTATTTGTTTTATCACTAGAATTTGAACCTCTTAATCCCCATCACCTATTTGGCCCATCCTCCCACACTCTTCCCCTTGGGCAGCCACCAGTTTGGTCTCTGTATTTAATCTCTGTGCTATACTGTAGGTGATTCATGGATAAACATACAATGACCAGGAACCTTTTGAGCTTGGGGAACCTTTTCTGGTTCTACGAGCAATGCGGGGAGGGAGGCTCTGACTGAATTCTAAAGAGTTTTACATGCTTCATTGAAGACTTTGGACTATCCTTTAGACATTGGGAAACCACTGGGGATTTTAATCAGGGGAGATTTTAATCAGAGAAATTTTAAACATAGGCTGTTTTGCTTTGTAGAATAATTTGTTGGCAAGAGTGTGAAGAGTGGACTGGTAGCTCCACACTCACAAAGACTTTTTTTTTGGTTGCTAGGTCAATAAGTTTATTATCTTCATCTGAAAAATCTTCATAGAAAATAGTGGCTTGATTTATGAATTCTCGCCACCCCACTCTTGAGCATACATTGTGTTCTTTCCACGGTTCAGGCTTGCTTTCTTAGAGAACTAGGGGAATGGGTGAAACTGCTCAACCTAGGGTACATCTGAGAGATTGAAGTGCATCCTGGGAAATAACTATCCTTAAGGGAAAAACATCTCTATTCAGGCAGGTGTGCCATCTTTATTCAAGTGCAATAGGATAAAATTGTATGGGAAGGGTAACGATTCTACAGAAAGATCAGTTTGTCACTCAGATTGCTTTCTGTCTCAGACCTCATAGATTTACACCTGAGTTCTAAGGAGGGAGGACTACAATAAGGATAAAGTAAAATCTTAAAAAGTATCCAGTTCATGAACATGACTACCCATAGGGCCACAAGAACTTGGCCGTCAGCAGCACAGTCTCCACAGGGATGGGGAATAATTGGGTTCTGGCACCAGCAGCAATGGCCACACCTCAGTGGGCTCAGGGGACAAGGCTTTGGGGATTGGTAGTCACAAGCAGCAGTGACATGCCTGCTGTTTGGGGCAATAGTAGCAACACAAATCAGTAGAGCATGCCACTGCAGGAGGAAAGGAAAATGACAACTCTTTTGGAGCAGCCAAGACCACTGGCTCCCAGACTGTGCGTGAGACACTCCCTGGAAAATACTGAAACCATTTAGAACCCATGTGAGGAGAGCTGGAATTCCAGTAGATGGTCAGGGGCTGAGCAAGAGAAAAGCAGTTTTGTGGCCAATTTTCTGGCCTTGATTTTGACACCCATCCTGGGGTTGTGTGGCCTGGGGGAAGTCCACGCATCCACAGTAATGATACATAGGTCCAGAGGTTACAAGGGTTGAAATGGAGAAGGAAGCGTGGAAGATAAGGGGGAGGTGACAGATATGAGAAATGATTAGAAGGAAAAGTGGCAGAGTCTAGTAACTGGGTATAGAGTCTTGGGTGACATCTTGGTCAATAAGGATGCCATTCACCAAATACCAAAGTCCAGAAGAGGAGCTTGATGATGAATTCTGCTCTAAGACATGTTGAGTCTAAGGGTCCTGCTGGTGATTGAAGTGGAGGTACAGTTTAACATAAGTGACAGGAGAGCTACATCTAGAAGGTACTTGCATATAGATTGTAAATTTAGGAACTTGTGGTAGAACAAGTCATGGGAGGTGTGCCAAGTGAAGAGAGACGAGGAACAAGAATGAATCCTTGAGTAAGGTCAGTAGTTTAATATTTGGTAACCAACTGAATATAGACACAAAAGACTTCATACGTCTAATATCAGGTAAATATGGGCTGTTTGGGGAAGTCAAAACAAAAATTGAGGGGAAAAAGAAAACAGCATCATCTTGAGTTGGGTTTTTAAAGGTGTATGGGTAATGTAACTTAAAGAGATCCAACAGACAATTCAACAAAATCTCTTTGGAAGGAAAACTCATGCTGGGATCTGTTCATAGGCAAGTGTCAAAAGCCTGGTGTACTGGATATTTTCAGCATGCTCAATCTCTTCCAAGTGACTCAGCGTGTGAGAAACGCCAAGTCACTGGGGAAGAGACTGATTCCAGTTAATCTTTTCTTAGGATGAGACTCAGCTGTCAGAACAGGGAAAGTTCCTTTTTGCTTAGCCAAATAAGAATGATATCAGGATTGTATTAAAAGCACAGTTAAGCTGAATCCTCACCATCTAGTGTCATTTCAACTTGTCCTACAGCATAGCATTCAAGTTAATCATAAAGTTTTTCTCCAATGAGGCATCTTTCTCCTTTTAAAGGAAGCTTCCAAGTGGTTTTTCTTTTTTTCTGGCCTGAAATTTCCACCAGAAGAGTCATTAAGTCATAAAACTTTGGGGAAACCAGACTGTACGGTTCAACTAGTTTAATCCCTTTATTTAGATGAGGATAGTTAAGGGCAAAAAGGTTAATTCAAGGGCTCTCATTCAAATGCCTTCTGGGATCAGGGAGGCAGTATCAGCGAGTATAGCAGGTCTTGAATTTGCTTTTTAAACACCTAATTTTCACTTCCAATATGAAAAATGCTCTCCTTCTGTTTTTCTTGAGATCATGCGGCCCTCATTTCCAGCTCCCCTCCCCCAACACATTCACTAGAGATGGGGGAACACAATATTTCTAACCACAGAGAAAAGGACCATTATAAGCAGGGTAAGAGATATGGCTTCTGAATCAGGGGTCAGCATCCGGGAACTAACTAGACAAGCTCCATTCAGAGGGTCAGCTTTTCCCTAGCTTCAGTCGTCAGTGGTCTCAAAAGACTGTGAACCCATTGCTGCCAGACCTTCCACATGTATTTACTTGTCTTCCCCTCTCTTTTGTCTCTAGACTGCTCCACACTTTTCCCATAGACTTTAACTCGTCTCCTGAAACTAGGCTGTTGATCAGGATGAACACACAAATAATTTTCCTAGAGTTACCCTGTTATTTTTTGAGCATCTGGTGTTTTTCTGTATTTCAGATGGACATAGAATGTTCCAGATGTCTCTAGCCTAGGTCATTTGGAACACAACACTCATGTTTCAGTTGTCTGCCTATCTGTTTCTCTTCTTACAGATATTTTCCTACAACAATTTCAAACACCAAACCAAACAGATTTTAAGAAATTATGTAGTAGTTCCTTCATAGTAAATAATGGATTAGGGAACCAGAGTAGTGCCATCAGGCAATTTTTCCATAAGTTCATGGTTTAAACATGCTAATGGCAACCAGAAATGCTTCAACATGTATTAATCTCTAAGCTCACCTGCTTGAAACTAGGAGGTTACCGGCAGCGTCAATAGACTGTAGGTAAAACCCAGGTCTAAGAGTGTATTACTTGTATTTCTGGCCACAGCTTAGTTGAGTCTTTTGTGGCAGGGTCTCTCACAAGGCTGCAGTCAAGATACTGGCCTAGGCCTTGGTCTCATCTCGAGTTTCAACTGCAGAGAGATCCATATCCAAACTCATCTACGTAGTTCTTGGGAAGCTCAGGTTCCTTGAGGGCTGTTGGACTGAGGGCTTCATTTCCTCACTGGCCACTGGATGGAGGCCATCCTCAATGTCCTGCCACATGGGCCTCTTCAAAACAGCAGTTTGCTTCATCAGAGCCACCAAGAGAGTCTGCTAACAAAAGGGAACTCACAATCTCTTGTAACCTAATTGTGGAAGTAAACTCCACTGCAAGAATTTGCCATATTTTCTTGGTGAGAAGCAAGTCATTAGGTCCGTCCACATTTGAGGGAAGAGAATTAGATGAAGATGTGAATTCTAAGAGGTAGGAATTATTGGGGGCCATGTAGAAGTCTGCCTACTCCAGTGTGGTTCCAAATACACTTTTCACCATACCAACTAGAGCTTAACAACATCAGTTCTAAATTGAACTTGATTGTAGCGCTTGAAATGGTAGAAGAGTTGAGAGCTAGAGATGAGATGTGTTAGTTCAGATACCAATGGCTGCTGTAACCAATGAACTCTAAAGTGTCACTGGCTTAACACAAACTAGGTCATTTATTGCTTTTGAATACCCATGTAATGTGGTTGTTTCTGATCAGTTGGTTCTCCTCAAAGTGGTGATTCAGGGACTAGGCTCCTTCCATCTTGTTGCTTACCTATCTTTAAAATGGCTTCCAAGGGGTGCCTGGGTGGCTCAGTGAGTTAAAGCCTCTGCCTTCGCCTCAGGTCATGATCCCAGGATCCTGGGATAGAGCCCTGCATCAGGTTCTCTGCTCAGCAGGGAAACCTGCTTGCCCCTCTCTCTCGCTGCCTGCCTCTCTGCCTACTTGTGATCTCTGTCTGTCAAATAAATAAATAAACTCTTTAAAAAAATAATAATAAAATAAAATAAAATGGCTTCCAAGGTCACCCTAGTGTTTGTCGCCATTCCAAGAATCCAGTAGTGGGAGAGAGCATGTAGGGTACCATCTGAGAGGTCTCTATGGGTCAGACATGGAAATGGCACTTCCCTTCCATTTCCATCAAGTAGAACTGACATGCCATTCCTAATCACAAGGGAGGCTGGGAAATAAAGTCTGTTTATGTGTCCAGAAAAAGAAGAACTGGTTTGATGAATAACTAGCCAGTCTCTGCCACAGAAGCTTCATCAAATTCATTCATTTAGTAAACATTAATGAAGGGCCTTCTATGGGCCAGACACAATGCAAAATGTTAGGAAGATATACATGAAGGGATGGATATTTGAAGAATATCCCTATTTTATTCCTGCGTTTTCTTTCTTCGGTTTCTGTGTTTTTTTTTTTTTTTTAATTTCCTTTCTCTAATATTTTCTCTTTCTTGCTTTTGGTAAACTACCCTTAGAGATGGATAGCAACAACTCTTTCTTCCTTCCGGTACATGCTGTTCCTTTCATTTAGAAGAGAAATCTATTTCTCATTTCTTTGAATTTCATGCTGGCCTTGTGACTTGTTTTGACCAATAATATGCTGTAAAATTGATACAGTTTCATTTCAGAGTACTGGCCTGAGACCTTATGAGGCTAGCCCCTTCTATTTCCTTGTTCTAGATACCCTGAGACCACTTTGCTATAAGGAAGTCCAAGTTAATAGCATGAGGAGGCCATGGGGAGAAGAACAAAGGCATCCAAATAGTCAGATCCAAGTGTGCCATTAGCTGAATGCAGCCAGAGGGGTCACTTTGGCCAATACCACGAAAGGAAGGACTGCCCAGCCAAGTCCCACCGATCCACCGAATCAGAAAATATAATAGACCATTGTTGTTCTAAGCCACTAAATTCATAGTGGTTTACTATATAGCAATAGATCATTGAAACACAATTTATTCATTTTCCCTTTCTTTATTCCATGCTCACATTTCTGGAATGTCTTTCAGATAAGGTTCAGAAGGAATTGCTTCAGATAATAGGAAAATAGGTGAAACATATCACAGAGTCCAGATATACATGATACAACAAGCACCTTTAGCAATCACAATACTTCAAATCATTGAGGCAGTGTGGGCAAAGTATTTACTCACTCCGTAGAAAGTGTAACCAGGGATAAAATGCCAAAAGAACTTTGGATGTGAATTGCTCCCCTCCTAGGATATGACCTGTTACAGCCACATTCTGTAGGCATGTAAATATTGATAAATGATAAATTCTGCAGTTCAAATAAAAGAAAGTTCCAAGCAACATGGTCATGGATTCATAATGTCAATAGTACAAGTGACTAGGGATTGATATGACATCTCATAGCTGAGAGTATGGAGGCATAGATTCTGATAACTACTGATAATACCCTGCCTCTTTTTACATATTTCTCTTACATATTAGGCCTACAGTCTACACAATCTGGAAGGGTGGGAAGAAAAGTTACATAAGAAGTCTCAATTCCAATAGAAAGACTGATGGTAAAAACCTAGAGATGTTGTGACCTCACATCAGAGCCTTAAAAAAAAAAAAGCCACACCCTTAGTTTGCAGAAAGGAAAAATGGCCCTTCTCCAAGGGATCAGTACAAATGATTCTACCATTGGTGTCCATCCAGCCTTGGCTAAGTCTTCCTTGGTTTCCTTTGTCCTTGAGTACTCTGGGGGCAGGTGCCTGGCAGCCCAGCAGGGAGAGTGGAGAAGAAGTAGTGGAGGGCCAGAGCAGAGCCAACAGGCCCTCTTGATTTGCCCTTCTCTCCTGACATTACACTTAACCTCGTAAGAGCTGCCCCTGGCCTCTGTGCAGAAGCCAGTTATCACTGAGTTTCATACTACAGTCTGTCCTTTATATGACTTTCATCTGCTTCTGAGCAGATGATATCCTGTGTTCGCTGTCCACGTTACAATCAAGGCATCCTCATCGGAGTTAATTGCCATCAGTCAACAAGACTTGCCTCTGCTTTATGGGAGAAAAACAGAAGGGTCCCCATGCCAAAGATCTACAGATAAAATGAGAGCCAGGGAAGGCTTCCTTGAGGAGGCAGAAGACACCTGGAGGAAAGGTAAAAGGAGTCAGTGAATAATTTTGCTCTGGGGAGCCACATTATCTGCACTTGGATGGGTTATAGGAGCTGAGACCCAAAGAGACTTTCTGTTTAAAGATCCAAGGGTGAGACTCTCAGCATTTGTAGCTGGATGGCAGCTGGGGCAGGAGTCATCTGAAGGTTTTACTGGGATGAACATTCAAGGTCAGCTCCTTCACTCACATGTCTGACATCCCAGGGCTCCCCTGCATGGCCTCTCTCTCCAGACCTTTTTTATGGACACTCAGGGTCAAGGCTGAAATTAGAAACTGCCAGGCCTCCTCAAGTCTAGGCCCATAAGTGCCAAAGTATCCTATCTGCAATATTCTGTAGGTCAAAGTAGTCACAGGTGACCCCAGATTCAAGGGGGCATAAAGAATAGTTGCTTCCTCGGGGCGCCTGAGTGGCTCAGTGGGTTAAAGCCTCTGCCTTCAACTCAGGTCATGATCCTAGGGTCCTAGGATCGAGCCCTGCATCGGGCTCTCTGCTCAGCGGGGAGCCTGCTTCCTCCTCTCTCTCTGCTTGCCTCTCTGCCTACCGGTGATCTCTGTCTGTCAAATAAATAAATAAAATCTTTAAAAACAAAAAAAGGATTGTTGCTTCCTCTTAACGGAGACAGAGCATGTGTTTACAGGAAGAGAGGGGACTGAGGGCAGCCACTGTGGGTGACCAGATACCACACAGCCCCTTTCCCTCTCAAAATTTTCTTGGTTTGCAAAATAAATCTGTAGTTCTAAAAGGCAGGCTGGTAGTGGTTACCCCCGAGGGAAGGGTACATGAAGGGGCTACTAGGGTGTAAGGAATGTTCAGGTATGTTCACTTTGTGAAAACTCATCAGGCCGGACACTTGTGATTCATCGGTGTCACTGAATGAATGCCCTACTTCAAGAAAAAGTTTACATGAAGTGAGAAAAACAACTACAAACCAAAGAAAGGTGACCCTTTTCAGATGACAGATTATAAGGTCACCCTGCCATAGTCTGACGCCAGGCCACATGAGAGAAGCCAAGTGACTCAGTTGAAGTTGAAGGTGGGGAGGGAGTGGCTGGAGTGCTGGCGTCCGCACCACTGACAGGGAGGGCAATGGTGGGGGCAGGGGGGCTTTCCCTTCACCTTAATCCAGGTGGCCAGGGCTTTATGAGAACTACTGAGAGCCTGACCTGCGCTCCCTGAAGCTTGAGGGAGGTAAAAGCAGCCATATGACTTCTTCGTGGGGCAAGTATGAAGGTGTGAGCGCATGGCGAGCAGCTGGACGCAATGCAGGGAAAGACAACTGCCTGGAGAACCACACTGTTGGGAGGGTCTGGGCTGCTTGCGCATTTCCCCAAGCTGCATGCGGACCCTGGAAGGGATCTGGACTGAGTGGTCCCAGGAGGGCTCTGCCCAGAAGGACCACGTGTGGGGCAGCTGGTTCCATCAAGGGTGGACTGCACCCAAGCCATGGGGCTGAGGGAGAAGCCTGCCAGAAGATGCCGGTTCTCAAGAGCACCCTCTCTGGTGAGAGGTTCCCAGCAATGCAAAGTCCCTCAAGGACCAGAAGAGCTGCCAAACTAAGAGCTTTGAACATCCTCCACATCCCGGAAACTCCTTGGCCAGCAGCAGCTACCCGAGTCTAGTGATAGGCTCCCTCCCCTCTCCTCTGTCCCTTCCTGGGCATCCACTATGGAAGGACGGGACATGGCGACTAGAGACTGGGGGACATGGTGAGGGGGAAGGGAGAAAGAGGACATCCCGGTGCCTCTCCCTCTCCCCTGTACACATCCCAGTCCGAGTTAGACTGGAGCTGGAGACGGGCAGGGTCAGGTGCTTGAAATTGAATAAAAGATTAGTTTTCCGGAAGAGACAGGATGGGATGTTTCATTTACTGAAATGAGATCGCCCTTGAGTTCCTACACAAGTTGAGATACAAGTCAAACACAAGTTATAATATATGCTTGTGACTTCAAATGGGCTCGCAGCCCCGCGTTATATTCACTGTTAGGGCCAGAGACTGGCACCAATCCAACTGCTAGAACAAGTGCCCTTGAAAGTGCTGCCTGGTCCCAGAGCTGTTTCCGTGCGCACCCCGTGGCACGGACGCACGCGTGCTAGTGCTCTTGAAGAAGCAACTCGTTTTCTTCCATCTGCATTTCCTCATTTGCCCATCAATTCAACAATGGTTGTTCAGTTAACAACGTCTGGCACTGCACTGGGGCAAGAGGTACTGTAACAAAAGCAACAGAGCTCTGGCCTTCTTAGAGCTGGTGGTCTGCTAGGGGAGACAGATGGTCACACCACCATACAAAGGAACGGAAAGAAGCGCTATGGAGGGATGAGGCTCTGGCACTGGGAAGGCCAGCACGAAGGTCACCCTGTAGTAAGGGATGTCATAGGACGGTCACCCTGTAGTAAGGGATGTCATAGGACGGTTCCCCGAGGCACTTGGTGATTAAACCGGGGTCTGAAAAGAGACTAAGATGTAAGTAGGGGAAGGGGGAGAACATTCTAGGTGGAGGAACCAGTATGTGGGTTGACCTCTCAAAACTGGGGCTAGAATAGAGAATTGGGAGGGAATGCTGTATCAGGTAGATATAGGTAGGCTGGGCCCTGGGGCCTCTGTAGACCTTGCTAGTGATTTGAGACTTTATCTCAAGAGCAATAGCACTAGGAACCCATCAAAGTGTTTTGAATATGAAGGAGATGGTATCAGAATTGTTAACCTTACCCTTGAAAACAACTCAAATTGGACCACCTCCCCACTCCCACTGCCACCAGCCTATTGCAACCGTACTGTACTTCTCACCTGATCTCTGAAATCACTTTCCAAGTGGCCCCCCTGTTTCCTCCCCTGCCCCGAACTACCGAAACAGTCTGTTGTTCATTCCACAGCTATCATGATCCTTTGAAAAATAGAAAATTGATCCTGCCTTCCCTCTACTCAATATCATCCAGTGTCTTTCCACCATCTTCAGAACACAATAAAAAGTTTGTACCATCGTCAACAAGGTTCTATAGGAACTGGCCCTTTGCCTGGCTCCCCCAACCTCCTCTCTTGTCACTTTCCCCATGCTCACTGGACTCCAGCCCATGTGTCTCCTCACCACCGTCCCCTGGCCAAGCTGCCTGCATTTCCACTGTGGAGCGTTTGCACCTACTAGGCCCTCTGCCTTCCTGGATCGCTGTGTGGCTCTCCACCTCTATTCATCTGGGACTCAAATGTCACCTCATCAGCAAAGCCTTTTCTAAAATAGCACACTGCCATCCCCAGCCCTAGTTCCTCCCTATTCCCTTTCCCGGCTTCTTTTTTCTTCAGAGCACTCACCAGAACCCAACACATTTATTTCATTGATTTCTGTCTCCCAACCAGTGCCCCCCAAATCAGCTGCGGGCTGAGCCCGGACTTAGTCAGTCTCACGTATCCCATCACAGGGAAGGGCAGCTGGCCCACAGTGGTCTCTTAGTAACTATTTGGGGATGAATGGAAGCATGGCTTCAGGGAGGCAGTTAGGGAGGGCGATGGGTAAGGATAAAAGCAAAAGGACAGCTCAGAGTGTCTCGCAGGTCACTGGGCCAGCGATCATCAGTGTGAGGGGCCCTTATCCTGGGAAGGGCATGTGAGGGTCATCTATTGAGGTGTGAGGAAAAACACAAAACTGGAGTGTTCTAAAGACATACAAAGAAATTGAGCTTTCTTCGTACTTCCAAGTCAGAGAAACCAGAGCGTATGGATGTTATTTTTAAAAGAAGGTCCCCATACTTAAGTTATTTCTAAAAGAAGGTCCCCAGAGCACATCTGGAGCCTGTGCTCCAGATTTGTTAATTACCGCAGTGGGCGCCATCCACATGTTTGAAAATCCCTGAGAAACCCTGAAGCTTCGGCTAGGATGGAGGGCATGGGGTTGGAGGGAAGTAGACAGGTCAAAGCAATGTACAAAGGTAAAACTGTCAGGGCTTGGGAAAGCATTGGCCATAAAGTGATGAAGGGGAGGACAGCGTCACCACTGACAGGAGAACTGTGGGTAGGGAATGCGGCAGAGGGCACCCTGCCGCCGCCAGCACTCACCTCTTCCTCCTGCACATACCCCCTGGCTATAGCTTCTTTTCTCCCTTGCAGTGAAATGTGACTTTGACGCTGGATTCTGGCCAACGAACTGTGAATAGAAGTATTGGGCATCCAGGCCCAGCTGGCCTCGACACACAGTGAGGGGACCTCATCGTGCTCTCCCCACACTCCCCATCAGCTGGAACTTGGGGAAAGAGCGAGCCCCCAAGCCACCAGAGATGATTTAACTTGTCGTTCTGACCTGTAGCCTATCCCTACCTCGTGGCCCTCCAAATGAGCCAGGGCACTGCAAGCCCAGGGCTGAAACGGCCACAGCTCTGTCCCCCACCACGATGGTGGAGCCCGTGACCTCAGAACCCCACTCCTCCTGCACCTGGACCCAGGCCCTCTCCAAGGGCTGAGGGCAGAAGGTGACCATAGTCACAGGGGGAAGGCAGGATAGCCGTCAGCCAGGAATCCATCCCAGGGAAGCAGGGAGGCAGCCGGAGGTAGGACCATGGTGAATTGAGCCTCCAAGCCCCCAACACCATAGTCTTCCATTGGGCCACCGGACTGCATTTACAAAGTACAAAATCAATGACGAAATGATTAACAATTCCAAGGTGGTCACTGCAGGGCATTAAGTTCCAAGTGCGAGGCACTACTGAGCACGGAGCTGTGTGCTCCTGGGCCATGCAGCTAGGCCTGTGGAGCGTCTGTGTGTTTGGGGAGATCTGTGGCTTCTGAACCAGAATGGGGTGGCAGCCTCTGCCTTCAGGGTCCTGCGGTAAGAGGCGCCTGGTTGAAACTCAGAGTGCCGTGGGCACGCTTTCCTGAACGTAGCACGGGCTAAGAGCTCTAGCTCTCCTCCTCCCACCCCATCTCCATGGCACACTTAACCTTTTCCCACTTCTCAGGCTCCTTACACAACGTTCAGAGAGGAGGAGGGTGAGGCTTGGGTGACCAGCTGGAGGGAATGGGGCTGGTAGAGAGGGGCACATAGTGCTGAGAATGTTGAAGAGGTACTTTTCAACAGGATGTGACAAGAATTAACGTTCCTTGATCTGCTCACCCGAAACTTCCTGAAAGCCCTCCAGAAACTGCTTAGGCTGGGGAAGAGAAGGCACAACCTGTCATTGAAACAAGGAGAATTTTAGTACGTTAAATAAAAGTTAAGAGGAATCTTGGCTATTGTTAATTGGTAATTGTCTACTACTTAAGGACTTCCGAAATAGACACTCAGTTGATCAAAGGAAAAATGAAAATGCAGATAAAACCCTCCCAAACACTCACCTAGATACTCAACGTGTGTGCACACACATACTCACAGAGGGAAGAAAAAAACAAGTTCAAGTGAAAACAATATAAGTCGATAACACTTACACTGCTTATTACCATGAGCCTGGCACTCTCCAAAGTTTCTGTAGTAACCACTTCAATCCTCATGGAAATATCTAAGGCATTATTATTATCCCCATTTTACAGATGAGACAACCGAGGCTCAGAAGGGGAGATACATATATATATCTTGACTAATGGTTCTGTGTGTTGTCCCTGTGTACGCACGACTAACCAAACCAGGCACGCAACCAGAATTCCCACCTGTAAAATTTCACTTTTCAGAAGTAGTTCTGGAAAGAAAATGTGTTAAGCTGCACAGGTAGTTTAGGAGGAAAATAAGTCCAAAGTGTAGAATTGTAAGTCTTTGGGGCGCGTGGGTTGAGCTGCTGGCTCTTAGTTTTGGCTCAGGTCATGATCTCAGGGTCATGAGCTTGAGCCTGCTTGGGACTCTCTCTCCTTCCCCCGCCTCCCTGCCCCCCCCCCACATGTGTGTGCGCGCTCTCTCTCTCTCTCTCTCAAATAAATAAATAAAATCTTAAAAAAAAAAAACAAAACT